>NC_135503.1:26055514-26060415 GCF_052857255.1 Amblyomma americanum
AAATAATTGCCTCATTACACGCCCTATCTGCTCGTTACGAGGCCGCCGCGGTCACGGACATGGCTACAAACCAGCTGGCGGCTTGTTTTTTTTTTCTCCGCGGCGTGATAGCAGCGAAATTAACAAACAAAAAACTAAACTCTAAAGCCGCCCAGCAATTACAAGCGGCGGTTCTGTTCTGGACAGCCGGCCAGGTGGAAATGATGCCCGCATTCCAGTGTCGGGCCCCTGTCTGTGTTCTTGTTTGTTGTGAAACTATCCCTGCTTTTTTTTTATTTTCGCTTTCTTTTGGGCCAAAGAAAAAACGAAATTCTTTTAAACCTGGGTGGTTATGTCGCCGACTGGCCAAGGATTGAAAACAGGGGACAGCTGTGTGTTTGTGCTGTTATTAACTGCTTCCATCAAGGTCGCGGGTTCGACTCTCGGCCACTTGCGCTCCTTATTTAGACATTTCTGGGAATTCATAAGTGATGCAAGCGAGAACATTATGATGGAGGTTGATGCAGGTTCATGTTGATCTAGACGTGGTCGATATCACTTATAAGATTCCCAGTAGGAAACTTTATTCTTGCAGCCTTCATGAACGTTGCACAGGCTAACAGGATGTACAGTGTTTGCCAAAAGTACCCACGCTAGATGGTTTGCTTCTCAGTCGTATATTGAAGTTATTTTGCCAACCCTCAAGCACTAAATCTTTGTATTGATAAGGAGAACCTTTGTCCTCAGCTTCCAAGAACTTTTCGATCTTTAGGGAAGCCGTAAGGGCTCTACTATCCGAATGAGAAGCAAACCATGCAGCCTGGTTACTTATGGCAAAGGCTGTACATAAGTATGCGGCTTTACTTAACGCACATGAAAACAAGTAGGAAGGCTAGTTTGGTTAGCCTAGCGGCGAATTAAAACAATCGAGGTGCATGTACGGGGGAGTTGAAAGTGTTTTCAGTGAAGAAGAAAAAAAAATGCTGTTCATTCGAGAGGAACATATGAATTGAAAGAAAAGTACTGTTAGGGGACATTCATGGATACATAAAGAGGATGAGAAATGTTGTATTTGCTGCGCCTCCAAAAAGGTTTTTTTTTGTATATGTAAGTGATTTTGCCATAATAAAACGCGCAACGCAATAAACATTCCTCTATATTTTACGCAGTCTAAAAACTTTCTTGCTCCTAATAAAGTAACTTTTTCAGCACTGGAGCTCGGCGTGCTTGAGTTTCATGTCGCGATGTGGGCAACTATGTTTGGCACATGTTCTGTTTGGTTAACACCTACGATCTCGTGCTCTAAATGTCAACTATAACTGCACGGCTTGATTATTCCTAGTAAAACTGGAAATTAGAAGCAGAAAATCCTTTACACAAAACCATCCGGTTTGGTTTTGAAGTGTCGCACATAACCGGAAATCATTTCAAAAGCAGAATCTTTGATATCGACCCTTGCAGTACGTGATACGCATGATATACATCTATTGTTCGCTTTGTGATTAACAAGAAGCATCTGCCCACCCTCTATCTACCGTTTGATGTGCCTAATACATTCCGAATTGATAGAGGATTTCGTAAACACTGCATCTCTCTCTCTCAGACACACAGGTGCGCATTCATAGTTTAAGGTTATGGCCCTCGTGACATCACCATCTCCCGCGCTCTTGAATGGCCCGTATAGTGTTTCCTTCCGAGTGGTGGTTATTCTCTCAGCTACGCACGGCAACATATTAGTGCTCTAGCTCTAAGACCACCACTCACCGATTTCGCCCCTGTCTGTCTGGCGCCACCGTTTACGCATCTGTTACCCAAGTGGGCCATCTAGGTGACCACCCTGGATGGCAGCTGGGCCTCCTAGGTCACGTGACCTTGTCACGTCATTACAACCTGCCCTCCGGATCATCATCATCATCATCATCATCATCATCATCATCAATTATTATTCCTTAAAGGCCCCTAAGTGGTGTATTACATAAGGGGGGGGGGGAGGGGAGATCGATCGATAACATATATATCAATGGTCAGTAATAAAAAACGAACAACAGGCACTACAATGCAATAATACAATAACAATTCAAAGATACCGTAAATCGTAACAACGTAAAATTCAAAAACTGCCAAAACAGACTATAAGCATTATAAGTGCAATATCATCGAACCGCCCTCCGTAGCTGTTGATAGTCCAATTAATCAGTGGTCGCGAGAGGTTGCCCAGGAAGAGCAACCTGGGTAACATAAGCCCCCACAGGTGGCAGCACTTGCCATCGCAGGGCAGTGGCGCATCGCTTAACTGCTGCACCAGTGCGCCAGTAATGGTATGAGAACAACCAGCGATCTATGAAAGTAAAGTAGAGAACCTTGAAAAACCGAGGCTCGCAGCGAAACCGAAGCCGAAGTTAAAATAGAAGTCCTTTTTTTTTTTTGCATTCGGAGATCCATGTGAAGCTGCGGATTCAAAGCCAAATCTGACAGGGAACAAGGAGAGGAGGACAATTTTCCAGTGCACCTCAAATTCTTGCTTTTATTTACATAGTAATATTTTGTGGTTGCTTCTATCTAGGATGGCGAAGTTTTTCTATGTGGGCACAGCATAATAGCTGACCCGGATTGTGCGTACCACAGTGTAGTCGGTACTTTGTTTTTGAACCTGACCGGCTGAGCTCTGTATTCACAGTCGGGCGACAACGGTCGTCAACCCTTTTCTCACCCGGCCAGAAGACAATAAGTATTGGTGTCCTGGCGCAGACAGTGCACAAGCCCAGCTATCAGTCAAATCAATGTTTATTCTCAACATTCATTCCCAATGCCACCAACTCATTAGCTTGGCTTGATTGGTTTGGTTTATGGGGGTTTAACGTCCCAAAGCTACTCAGGCTGTGAGGGACGCCGCAGTGAAGGGATCCGGAAATTTCGACCACCTGGGTTCTTTAACGTGCACTGACATCGCACAGCACACGGGCCTCTAGAATTTCGCCTCCATCGAAATTCGACCGCCGCGGCCCTGATCGAACCCGCGTCTTTCGGGCCAGCAGCCGAGCGCCGTAACCACTCAGCCACCGCGGCGGCTAAAGCTTGGCTTGAACTCCAGCCGAACTTTCATTAGGCTGCTCTGCCTTCTATCCCACCAAATTTCCCGTTGCTGTTGACCGTTCGCACCAACAAATCTGAACCCATTGCGAGAAGCCCCAGAAACAGGAACAAAGCAAAACAAAAAAGCTAGAAAACGAAAGGTTTCCCGAGCTCGATTCTCATCATTTATTTGTTTCACTCTTTCGTGTTTAGGGCGGCTCGGAAAGCAACAGAACAGCTTTCATATCAACCGCACGCGTGCGTTTTCTCCGCTATATATACGCACTGGAAGACTCGTTGTCTCTATACCGGTCCAGGCGTCATTTATTGTGCTCTTGCTCGTATATCGAAACCGATTCCCCCAGTTTGGACCCGGTACAAGCGAGCCTCGCTTTAAACGAAACGAGCCGCAGAGGAGTCTGAAAATATGAGGGCAGATAGAAGCGGCCGGAGAGAAAAAAGAAGACATTCAGGAAGCGAGCCATTGGAGAGCCATGCAAGCTCCAGGGACGGCGACGAGATATGCAGGGATGCAAGACACGGGGGGAAAGAAAAAAAGGGGGCGACGATTTATTGCCTCAGCCATAGCGCTGTGTATATTCGTCGCCTCGCGATATACTCGCATAGCGGCAGTGAACAAGATAAGCAATAGAAATACAAACAAACGATAGATAAACCGAAATGCGATAAACACGAAGAATGGCAAAATATGGCGCTTCGAGGCATCGCGGGCCGCGGTCCGGTGCTGAGGCATCTTTCAAAACGATCCGGTCCGAGAAACGGCCTCTGCGAACGGCCGTACAGCGTCGTATAGTGTATATATACGATTTTTTAAACAAAGCCAAGCCCGAATGTTTTAGCCTGGGTCACACGACAGCCGTCTTAGAGCACAAACGTTCGTTCTCGTTCCTCGGAGGGGTACCTTTATAAACACCCAAAAACAAAGCCGCCATAAACCCTTCTGCGCCTCACCACACACATACATACACAGGCCGAGTCTGAGGTGGGGGATAGAGAAAACACTGGCTGAAAAAAAAAGAACGTAACTAGAAAGTAGGCAGACACGACCTGGCTGAGCTAAATGCATATGCAGAAGGAGCGATAAAAAGAAAGAAAGAAAGAAAGAAAGAAAGAAAGAAAGAAAGAAAGAAAGAAAGAAAGAAAGAAAGAAAGAGGACCCATCGCATACCACAGCACAGGATCGGATGCAATAGCAGAAGAGGGTGCGCGGAGAAGCACGTTATACGGCGCCTTTTTATTGCCCCGTGACCCCGCCTCCTTCCGAACGGCGCTGTAGTGGTGCTCCGAGAAGACTAGTGGCCTTTTCCCCTCGCTACATGGCTCGTTCTTTAGCCGGAATATGCATTTTTATTTATTATTTTCGTTTGTGTAACGCAGCTTCGCGTACGTTGTTGTAAAGCGAGTGAGCGCTTGAGGCCAGCCGACGTCGAACCTGATCGGCGTCCACGCCTCCCAATAGACGGGCCTGAGGTATATACCGACGCGGGCAAAGGAAGACCACCCCCCTCTCCCCCCCCTTCACCACCCCCTCCCCCCCCCCCTCCCCCCCCCCCCCCCCCCCCGGTCAAGCTCTCTTGTGCGCGCAATGCGCCTATGTGCGAGCGTGGCCATACCTGCAGCAATAGTGAGATGGATGCTGCAACGAAGGCGTGTGCGCTATGGGCCTTCCGAGAAAGTGTTCCTGGACGCTTTCTCACGCTTCCTGTATACGTCCGGCTGGCTCCGATGATGCGTGGATTTATACGGCTATCCGCGGAGGAGGACCTGGCTGTTAGTGCGTGTGCGCTCCACACAGTAGTGCTGCTGTTGCTCCCGAGGTCTTCTGCCCG
>NC_135503.1:26360515-26480586 GCF_052857255.1 Amblyomma americanum
TATGCGCTGTTCTTATAGCTGCCATAGGTGGCGATAAAATCGTGCCTGTGATAAAAAAAATATGGTTGTATTATCGCGCATTAAAGGAGCATTCAGTGATGCAAAACAGAGTATCTTAGTCATTAAATCTCTGCCGGTTTTCATTGAACCAAACTAGTCAACCAGAGTTTCTGTTGAACCATAACAGGATCATGCAGTGGGATAGAGGGTGTACCTCTTCGGTGAAGCGAGAAGCGCACAATAAGGCGATGTTTGTCTTGTGGTCCTGTTATCATGCGCTGTTTGCTGTTGAAAAAAACTTAAATTCATAGGGGACCAAAATTTGTACCTAACAGCATGAACATATGCCACTGTAAATGAAAAGGTAGTGAAACTTAGGTACTGCATGCAATGGCTGAGACGGTGTACCGCATAATGACAGTACCATGACATTTTCTTGCCGCGAAATAAAACTCATTTACATGCGGCAGTTATTTTATTGCTTATGTTTGGGGATAAAATGCGCACGAACAGGGCGGTGTTTGACACGAACTGTAAAGTGGAGCGATCACTGTAGTTTTACTTATCTTTATATAACAAATTTTTCACTCTGCACAGGGCTACATTTGGTGCGGTCTTGACGTGCACCGAAGTTTCGAACATTTTCAAAGAAATTGAACTCTCAGGCTTGCACCACAATAGCGTCGATGTTGCGTGAGCATCCTATACCAATTCAACTGTGGTGCCTGGTTTACCAACAGTCCTAAATGTGCAGATAACCGGAAGTGTCACTGGTAGTAAATGAAAACATTATTCACATTCATGCCATTTGTACAAGAGAGGGGTGTGGCGCGTTGGAAAATAAATCCAAGTTGGGGTTCCACCACCCTGCCACATGATATTAACCAAATCAAGCAATCTTGGATAAATATTTGCTTCGTGCAATAAGCATTTTTTTATTTTTTCACTTCTACTCTTCTTACTCACGTACCCCTAATTCAGGTAAAGTTCACTATACAAGCAGCCATAACAAAAACCGCACGTAGCATTTTACATCAAAAAGCCGACCTTCACTTCTATGCGGATGCTGCCGGGTCTGAACACATGTTAATTCTTCCCATATACATCTACGGGACTACTTTCATAATGACGACAAGAAAACACATGTTATCGTTACTCATTGTTTAGCCACTCGCATGCAACAGACACATAAAATGCTTGCCGGACAACGTGTTTCTTCCTTGTTTTGAAAGGGCGGTGTCGAATAAATAAAGCGGCCCCTTCTTCGTCCTAAACAATGGCAGAAAACATGTTGGCTTTCTCTTTTGATAGTTTCAATCAGCCCTAAAAATATAAGGTGAACGGTGGTGGCAGAAGGGCATGAAGCCACTCACGTTCAAAATAAAATTCTGTGGTGAGGCAGCTGGGGACCAATAAGGCAAAATATAATGCGATACGGGTACTTTCGAGTGACAGCGCCCAAATGCTCTGGCTTTGCCGTCAATGTCACGAGAATGAGAAGATGGCAGTTTTGTTCAGATTTCACAGAAGACAGCAGCTTTGTCAGTTCGAAATCTATCGTAAGGTAAGGAAAATGGTCACTCGCTGCCGCTGTCCACAGCTGAGCCTGAGCAAGCAAAACAACAGAGGAATCGCGAACTAGAATGACGCACAGAAAGTAAAAAAAAATAAAGAAGCAGACTGGTAAAGATAGTCACTGGGGGACGTCCGCGCACGCGGTAATGTTGATCAGGTGGCGCGGTGCACACTGAAACGCAACGCCAAAGTCAGCGCTGCGCCTCAGCGGCTCGTTCACAAAAAACCTGGCTTCCCTGTCAACACTACACCGGAAGTAGGCATAGCGCGCGTAGAAGAACTGCGCCTTGGACATCCGGTAGAGGCTCCAGATTGTCCTCACTTGATTCCAGTCCGTTGCCGTCGGTGAGCCGGAGGAAGGGACGGCGCTCCCCGAAGCCGCTACATCGGCGGCGACTTGCACGGCTACAGTCGACCCCAAGAGTTCTTCGGCGTGCCAGCTCCATCCCGACAGGGGCTGCAATATGCACTCGCTAGGTGCGAAGATGTACATTCGAACCTCGTTATATCCAAGCGGTTTATAACGAAATAGTGGCTACAACGAAGTAATGATTCTCCTTGGAAGCTCGGCAAATACGGGCTATAACGAAGCTACGGCTATAACGAAGTAGTCACCGAGTGCCTTCAACTTCGTTATCGTTATAACGAGGTTCAGCTCAAGTTAGGATACGCTGAGATGGCGTTACTTTCGGCTCAATAATGGCAGCAACAAGAGTTTAAAAAGGAACACTGACGACCACTGCGTGCAATTATTGTTTTCAGCAAACAAATTAGCCGTGGTTGAAGGAAAGCCCCGCGAAACGCAGCGGCGAAAGACTGACTTTCCAATTCGACTGAGCGAGTTCCACTCGGCCAGCTGTAGCTATCGCGTCACTCCAGCTTCAACCAGAGCTAAACCACAGCCACTTTTGCCGTCGTTTTGAGGTGACTGACGGTGTAGCGTAGATTCTCGGATTGCCGGCAAAAAAAAAAAAAAAATGATGGACGATTTGCCTAGTGAGGCGAAATCAGAATTTGGTGCGCTAGCAGTTGGGTTTTCTATAGATGGCTTTAAATAAATTATATTGTCATCCTCTGGATATTCACTTTTGCATATAGATCATCTGTAGACTGCCTATCTACTGAAGTATGCAAGAATCATTTCTTTTTGTTCATAGACAATCTATGGACTGTCTTTAGACTAGTCTATAAGGACCCCATTTCGTTATGTCTATATACAATGTGTAGGCTATATATAGACCACTCTGCAAGAATCATTCCTCGTAACCTAGCGGCCTGCGCGAGAAGCCACCGATTCATGCCAGACATAGTAACGAGCGGCAGCCTTCCATCCCTCGTTTCCATTGCTCGCTGCAAAATGTCATCTCTGTTCTCAACTAGACATGATACCGCCGTGTGAAAGGAAAAAAAAAACCGGAAAACCCAACGTCTAAACAGTTTTGCTGCGCTGCCTTTTGTGTTTTTCCTCGCTAGAAAGTTTTCAAATTGTCATTTTGTCGCTTCCCAAGGGAAAAAGTTAGTATACGCCCCGAGAAACGCCAAAAATTGTAAACTTGGCGCAAGGTTAATTAATGAGATATGCAAAAGGTCTTTGTATATACCTGTATAGAGTTATTCGGCCACTTTAACTATCTCATACACCTTTCTAACGGCATTGCGCTTCCTATCTTTTAGCGTATACATGTGATTTTGGCCTATGCCTAGTTTTCTCTTGACGGCTTTTAGCCCACCCCGTTCTTTATAGACCTAAGCATGCTCGATTCTCTCCATATTATACTTCCTCATTACAATTGTCCTGCGATTATTTATTTGATTTGATAGCTGGGTCAGTTCTATTCTGTCTCTGGCGTTGTTAAAAAAAGAGTTTTTTTGTCTCCTGAGAGAATTTTCTGATATCCTGGTTGGAGGTAAAAAGATAGTAAGCCGGCATCTCAGAAAAAAAAAAAACCGCTCCAAGCTCGCGCTTACGCTGAAATGAAATAGATGAGCTTAATAGGCCATTACAACTGTTTTACTAAGTGGAATCTACCAGTGCCTAAATAACACAAGTACGCCATGATCACAAAGGTGTGCTTCTACCTTCAGCTAAGAAGATTCAGTGCCAGAGCTGTTATTTTACTGTTCTACAGCTATGAATAGGCTTTTCTCACGTCAAAATATAAGTATTTTTTCCAGATGAGCGAAATCACTGAGACAAATTTTGCTGTAATGGAAAGCTCATCCTTAGATCTTAATTTTGCAAAATCTGTGAGAACTGAAGGTGCGCATTAACGCCTAGAAAACATGCGCGAAGAGGCAATGTCATTTAAAATGCGCCCGATCCCGCTAATTTACGGATCAGAACGAGCCAAATCCACACGTGAGAGTCTCCTTTGTCAATCTCAGCCTTATATGTTTACGATTTGTTCATGAGCGTTTAGCGTCCCAAAGCGACTCAGGTTATAAGAGACGCCGTAGTGAAGGGCGCCGGAAATTTCGACCACCTGGGGTTCTTTAACGTGCACTGATATCGCACAGTACACGGGCCTCTAGAATTTCGCCTCCATCGAAATTCGACCGCCGCGGCCGGGGTCGAACCCGCGTCTTTCGGGCCCGCAGCCGAGCGTCATAACCACTCAGCCACCGCGGCGGCCTAATCTTAGCCTTATAAGACGACCTGTTTCGTGCGTGGTTTCATTTTTCTTTCCCCAGCGCTACTATCCCTTCTACGGCGATGGATATGAAAAGATCGACGTAAGTTCTGAACACAGAAGACGACGATAACAATGTGATAATTAGCCCTGTCACCGATTAAGCAAAGATTCGCCCCTCCTACAGCGACCGTTAAAGCGTTTAGTTGGACTAGTTGGCAGTGGCTTTCTAAAATTTTGTTACACGCTAAATAACAGATGCAGATAGGAAAGTACAATACTAGCCGTTGTTCTGTCTATTTGTGTTCTACGCGCGTCCACCATTTCACTACTACTCATGGATGAATTTAGAACGCTGCAGTGAAGTGAAATATTTTATACATTCCATAGATTCTAGCTAGTTTACCTTTCTGCTTCCGAAGTGCAAAAAATAGGAAAGAAGGCTGTCACGTCAGTGCTTGCAACAGAAGCCTGTTATTCGCCTTTACTTGTGTTGAAGCACAACCATGCCTCTTGATTGCGCAAAATGGTCGCTGGAACTGTTTCTCCACGACGTTATCGACATAATCATTTGTCAGCACTATTTTTCAAAACAGAGCATGAAAACAACTGTTGAAATGATGTTTTCTGAACAAAACTGGGCCATATCCAGAGTTCTGCATAGAAAATGAGTCAAATAAATAGTATACGTGCTGATATCGACTGAATTGTTAGCATAATTTTTCAATAAATTGTGGCGTAGGGTTTCTCTAACACGTAAAGCATAGCTTATAGCAGCTTCGATAGCACTAGGGTTTGCACGGAAAACAAACTGTCGCGTTTCTCCCAGTTTGCGTCTAGGTGGACTTGGCTTAATTTCGAAAGAAAAAAGAAAAAAAAACTCTTCAAATGTGGTAGTCACCTGTGGTACTCGAAAGCAACAATCGTCTTAGACTTCCAGTGCTCGTGCAGCCTGATGCACCTCCATATCAGGGCCGCCATGTCTGTCGCAATCATGGATGCGTCGACGAGCAGAGGACTGCTGGTGTTGGCGCCCAGCGTGCTGTACGCCGTCGGTGGCACGTACAAGCTCGTCTCGTTGATGCGCTCCATGCCGTGGTGCACGGCACCCGCAAGCAGGGGCGTGAATATGCCCCGACGCAGCTTCTCCCGCTTGACGTCGAACTCGAAGCTCAGCCCCCGAAAGTAGTTTCGCACGAAGCCGCGAGGAGGCATGACGGGCACAGCCACGTGCCCAAGGACGAGGTCGCTGGGAAGCACGAGGGACATGTTCCCAAGGAGAGCGTCCAGGTGCTCCGTCTGGTTGCCGGCCGCCACGAGTCTCCGGAGCGGCGCGTAGTTAACCATGGCCTCTCGGGTCGCCTCGAAGACGGCGCGCATTCGGCGGTTCTTGGCGGGACTCGTGAGGGCTGCGACGTACGTGGCGTGCCAGAGTTCGTTGTGCTTTTGGCCGTGGGCGTCGCAAATGCGCCACGTGCGCGGCGTCGGAGCGTCCAGCACCTTGTCTATCTGGATCTGGCTAATTGCGTCTATCACGACAGTCGTCAGCATGTACAGTAGCGACAGAGGTTGATTCGAGACGTTCCACAGGATGCGAATATCGTCGAGCAGGCCCTTCTTGGCGGTCGCGTATGCGGGCGTGGTTAGATTGAAGCTGGGGAAGAACTCTCTCAAAATGGCTTCCAGCAACGACGTGTTCATGTTTCCTAAGGCGTCAAGAAGTTCTTCCGTGGCCAACTCATAGTTACCGTCGTCTTCGTCGTCGCCTGGCAACTGTCGCTCCCAGGCGAAAAAGTCGCCTCGAGTGTAATTGGTGCGCAAGCGAGCGTTGACGACAGACAGCGCGACGAGGAAGCAGTCGTCCTCGCAGAAACGCTTGTAGTCGCTGCTTCTAACGTAGTTTCGATCGATCATGGTGAAAAATTTGTGGTCAGTGATGGTGAAGAAAAAGTTGAGCCGATATCGCTTGTGCGAGGCAAGGGCGAAGCGAAGCAGTTCAGCGTGTCCCATGGTCTCGTTCGCGCCGACCTCATCGAGAAGAACAGAGGCGATCTCTCTTTGGCGCCTGTCGCGCTGCCATATCTCGTTCAGACAGGACGTGTAGAAGCCGTGAAGCGCCGCGGCCGCTGGTGATCCATAGCGGTCGACGCCTCTGATGATATTACCCTTGATATTATGCTGTAAGGACGAAAAGAGAGAATTGCGAAGTAGTGTCTTAAGAGCGTGAATCATACTAGCCAGTTCGGTAAACTTAATAGAACAAGAAGTTTCTTTCATCTCAAACAAGGAGCCTGCCGCAGTCGTCCCACAGTTTTGCGGCAAGGAAAGCCGCCTTGTCGCCGAGAAACTCGCAGTTCAACAAATTATTTTGCGTCTTACGCCAGGGCGGCCGAATTATTGACGTCGACCATGACGTCACTAAACCACGATCAATGATTGGGGACAGCCTTCTATGACGACATCAGCTCAGCCTTTCTGATCTCGCTTTTTAATTCATTTTATACATTACACTCAGTTGGCCATACGTTACGGGAAAAAGATCACCACGTGACGCACAGCATCTCCTGCTTTCGGCGTCGTTATTTCTCAAAAACAGCTTCTGAGACGCACCCAAAAGGAGTTGCTAGTCTAGAATATAGTCATGAGTGACACACCGACTGCTTTGAGAGCGCACGAAATAAGAACGGTCTAGAAATAAAAATAAATGCGTAAAAACATGCGCAGATGGACTCATAAAGATCCAGAGATACTGGAGTGTGAAGTTTATGAAGTGAATGCATAATACACAAGCTGGCCTCTAGTCCTAATCAGGACACAAGAAAGCTAGAATGGCGTCGGGCACATGAAGTATTACTGGGAAGTAATCGCAAAGGTCGTAATCTGAGTTGAACAAATAACTGTATTGTTAAGAGCACCGCAAAATTTTTAGTGAGAAAGCACCGCCCCCCCCCCCCCCTAAAATAGAACTTTTTTATTTCTTTATTTCAAAAAACAAACAAATAATTCTCGAGGCACTCATGGGAGTAAAAGGCCGCATTATGCGCCTTGACAAAGCTCCAATCAGCTACGCGTATTCGGCAGTGCAATGCTGGTATTGCAACAAGGGTGAGAAACGCTGATTTCGTGTACATGGTTTAAAAATGAAGGAGACTTGAAGAATAAAAAGTACAACAATCGTCAAAGCAAAAGTTTCAAGGGAAAATGACGATTATTGCTTCAAAGAAACAGAATAAAAAAAATCAAGTAAAGCCAGCAAACACTTCACAAGGATATCACGCACATGTACATCAGCGTGAACTCTGAAGAAAATTTAGAAAGTACACACATTTATTGAGGAACATATGGCTTTGAGAAATTGTACAAATATTTTATGCATGTGTTTAAACGAAGAGAAAACAATTAATTTGTTTGGGAGTGCAAAGTCGAAGTTGGAGTATACGGTAATTCTCGGAGAGCGTAATTAGTTCGCTGACAAGCGGCGTGCCAGTAATCATGAAGGCGTGTCGTATGATGTACTCTATTTGTTACTCATTTGGCAATGTCTGAAAGAAAAGAGCATGTTACGGTGTAAGTGGGGCTTATATAAGGCTAGAACACGGTACTCACACATTTCGGTAACTTCCATGGTTTGATATTTCGAAAACACATGACTCATCGCGATCTTATACGGATATCAGTTATAGCTTTAACGTTCCTTTCTGCAATATTAGAAGCTTTTTTTTTAGGATGACTCAGACTAAATGTAAATAGGTATAAAATTGAAGAAAACAGAGATTGGTAAATCAGACGGTTGGCTCTGGTCGGTAAGACGCCTTGGCATTTGCAAAGGATGCCAAGCACCCGAGCCAACTTGGTTTCTTTGTTAATACACATGATAATCCCAGAGCACGTACAACCAGGCTGAACGCCATTTTGTCGACAGGAAAGGTGCGAGAAATGCATGGTTACAACGGGACCGCTCCCAACCGGCACCTCCAACAATGGCCCACAAATCCACCCCTGAAGTACAGCTAGAAGCAATATGAGAGGGAACACGGGAGCATGTGGCGCGCCGCAATTCGCGAACCGCTGTCGCCGGCATGCAGCTAGGATCGGCGACTAGGTGCATGCACAGTAAGCATGGACGGCTGCCCTTTCCCCACATACCCCCGGTGCCACCCATTCTAGTCGGCTGTCAGCGGCAGCGCTTCGGACACCACACGCTTCCGTGTTCCCTCTCATGTTGCTTCTAACTGTGTACGTACGCCTGCATTTTTTTTTTTGAGCACAGAAAGCGCGGAACTTGTAGAAGCCGCTTGCGAACAAAAGGCGCGCTTCTACGTAGTGACCGACCTTCAGCCCTGCTTCTGCTCATCATGAGCAGAAATCTTCCAGAAGCACTTCCCTCTCCTCTTCTGTCTTGAAAGGGGGGCAAGTGAGGGGATGTGGGGGGGGGGGGGGGGCGCTTCCATTTGCTTTGGAATCCTCTTTAAAGAACTATGGCGAGAGGGTACCGATGCCAAGCTGGAAAAAATATGCATGTCGGTGCGGGGCTCACCAGTATGTCCAGGCTGACGCCTTCCTGAATGAAGCCGTCCTTGATGGCGTTGTAGCAGACGTAAGCGAAGAAGTCGCTGCAGGGCGGAACGCTTCGGCTGATGACAGCGAACAGCTGGGCGGCTTCGTCGGGGCAGCAGAAGGGCGCGTCGGTGGTGTTCACCCTGTGCTCCCAGGCTTGCTGCGTGACGAGCAGCCATATTATCAAGCAGGTGGCCGCCACCAGGGACAGCGAACAGGCGGCGCCAGCGACGACCCCGGTCACCTTGTTTCGCTCGAGCCGCAGAATTGGCGGTCCAGTAGCTGGCGAGCGGCCGGAAAAGGAAGATCCTGCACCAGCGTTCGGACTGTGCGAGTCCATCATCTCCTTCTTCTTCGTCTTCTGCTTTACCTTTGCAACCGGCACGTTACAATGGAAATGAAAAAAAAAACTCGGAGCAGAGCTGGGTACCAAACTGGGAACAGTTTTGCATGGCATCCCGCAGCAGTTTCCACTTTAAAGGGCCACTGATCACCCTCTGGTCGAAAGTATTTTCTGCCTCTTTGGTTGCGAGACATTGTCAACAGAACGTGCGGCAGCAAACATATCTTGAAAAGACTCATTAATACCAGAGATACTGCCATCGCAATCAAGCTGTACGTGACCATCCCCTCTCCTTCCGTTTCCCCTTCGAAACTTACGACTACGTCTGCGTCTTACTCGCAGACCGCGTCGCCACCAACAGCCTGGGGATGTTCGCTCGAACATAAACACTTTGACGGACCGAGGAACACCCCAGCCATCACTAATCTCTCCGATACGGTTCAATGTCGATGCTGCTAGGATACCCCCGCTCTTGGCTCGCATCCCCAACGTTCGTCATGCACTGTACGCGGACGATGGGACAATTTCGGCCACGTACGGATCCGGCGGCAACGTGCAAGGCACAGTAAGCCGTAGATTGAAACTCTGAAGTCGAAACTCCGTGTCACGTACTTTGGGCAGTATTTAGGCACAAATTTTAAAGCTTATAATGTCGAAATTTTCGGGCTTCCTCAAATAGCGCCGATGATTGGACAGGCTCCCCGCGATTTCCACCCTCCCTGAAGGGGACATCCGTAACGCAAGTGAAAAGTGAAAAGTAAACGTCCTGGGCCTCCTCTTCCACGCCAATGGAAGAGCCATTCACATAATACCCCTCCTCCACAAACAGATCACGCCGGTTGCACATATGATACGTCGCGCATCCAATCGTCCTGGCGTCCTCAAAGAGACGGACGCACTGCGCATCGCGTAAGCACTCGTCGTCAGCCATCTCACGTACCACACGCACTATCACACATTCACCTGTGAAGAAATGCAACGCTGAAACGCCCTCCGCCTGTAGGCAATCATAGCGGGAACGAAAGTTACCCCACACGCCTCAACATAACGTTAGCTACGCATGCATAGTTCAATCGAACTGACCGAGGCACAGCGCGCCAACCGGCTTGTCCGGCTGTGAAGCAGACGCACCAGGCACAGCCCCCTCAACCGCACAGAGGAAGGAAATAACTCAGGAGAGGCGATTACGTCACATTGTTTTGAAGCCAGCTTCCCCCCTACTTGGCGCCGTGTCGGCGCGCTTGTGCATGCGCAGCAGGCATTGCAGGAGACGAGACCCCTGCGCCTTGCGTTACTATTGTCTGCGCTGTCGGCCAAAGACTACCAATAGTATTTGCGAAAGCGCTTGACTCCCGGCACACTTTTTGGCGTCCAGCTCGGACAGCGAAGGCTTCTCCTGAGTTTTCCTTCCTCCACCCTCGACCACCTTGGGCACCCGACATGGAAATCGTGTACTCCGCCTAGTGCCCCTGGCGCCCACGCTCCGTGTGAAGACACTGGTAGCATCAAATTCCCGCCACGTGCATCCCGATCATCACAGAGGCAGAATACGATCCAGAGTGCAACTGACGCACCTCCCCGTAAGCAATCCCTCCACGCTCTATATTTACGGCACCAGTTACTCCCACAAGCCGACCATGTGCATGGAGGTCGCGAACAAGCGTGGACCCTCACAAGCTGCCTCATTGGTCGCCTTGACTTCGAGCCGGTCGGCGTAAGAAAGAGCGATCGCCTTTGCCATGCTACAAGCCGTGGGCAGGCAACGCTAACTCACCATGAGCAGCACACGCTCAATAATCTTGCTGATGCCAGCGCATTCCCCGTGGTACGCATCTTCTGGGCTCCAGGATGCTTACAGGCTGGGCACCGGGCGGCAGGCGGTCCAACTTCAACGACGCACCACCGGCAGAGCCACTAATATACTCGCACATCCTCTAATACTATATATTGCAACGAAGAACGCACACTTCCATCGCCTCACACATACTCATCAAGAGCGGACGCCACGGCAAAGCGCCAGCTCTAGATGAACTTTTTCCAGAACCTTCACCACAAGCACACCTTCCCTTCACAATACCCTGCGCAGATCCCGCCACGCAGCAGCGCCCAGCGCACTCTATACCACTGCACGTGGGATGCCCAAACTACTCTTCCTGCACCCATTCCTCGGCATCCTAACCCCCGCCCCACAGTACTTACGGTTGATCGCGCGGGCCCACAAAATGACAGAAGCTATCGGAGTCCTCGACTAAGGAACCCGCTCACGAGGACCGGTCTCACATTGTTCAATTTTAAATGAAATGTTTCACCACCACCACCCTTACAGAAGCGATGGCAGAAGATTCTCCAGACCGCAAAAGTCGCTGCCAACGACAGTGCCGCACCACACGTGGCACTGTGAGGTGACTTGAGGGCACACACCTCGACCTACTCTGAGGTTGCTTTGCACTTGTTTATTTCTCTTTGTTTTCTTTTTTAAATGTGTTTTGGTTAGGGCACATGTGAGCACCCGCTAAGAAAGGAAGAGGCCCATCACCATCTTCATCATCACTAAAGGCTGTTAACGCAGTACGCCTTCCTGTTGCGTCTCATTAATCTCTTTCTAGTGTGTTCAGGCTTCTGCAAGTGGAGGTGGGTCGGTGAAGACTTCGGAGAACGGGCGCTCCATGACTCTGAGGAACAGTCGTAGAAAAGCTAATGCACTAAAAAAAAGTGCGCCAGTTGAGGTAAAGCTCACCGTTGTTTGGTAGGCGCTTATTTGAAGTAATAAACTTCAGAACCATATTTGTTTTGAATGTAGAAGCATTGAAAAGGCGTTATAATGGTACCTCTCAAATAAGCAACCTTTTAGAGCATTAATTATCAGAGCGTAAATTTCCACCCGCGTGAGGGCTGTAGCTGCTCTGCCGTTTCAACGCTTCTGTCATGCTAAGAAATTATCTGTCCGCGCGGTCGCGGTTGCTACAGCGCGGATATGGCGGCGTCCGTAGCTGTCGTTGGTTGGCATGGGCTGCGAGAAGCGAGGCGTTTGTGAGTGTGCCGCGGTGTTTTCAAAGGACTGCACGGTTCGTGAGTGCGACGGCCTGCCAGTGATATATGGTGTGGCGGCTGTGCAAGAATCTTTGCAGCAAGAGGCAGCGCGTGAGCACCTTGGTCTGCCTTACACATGGGATTACTCCGGCCGTTACTCTGATCCTGTGTGTTTCAAGGCGCGATCGGTAGCCGTGAATGTCTGGTCACCAATTAGTTCAGTGTTTGCCTCTATTCACACGCTGTCACTGACTTGATATTCAATTGCGTGAGTGATGAGAGGGTGGCACAAAGGTTGTCTGTCGGCTGAGCGACATGCTTCCAGAATGTGCTCGGCTTGTCGGCGGGACTGTGCTCATCAGTGCATAATTTGTGTGCATCAGTGTCTGTGTGCATAAGGGCTGTTTCTGAAGACAGCGGTGTCAGCAAGGCAGCGTACATGTGCCGGGTACATCGTCTCGAGCATCGAGGAGGTAAGGCAAACAGCAATGAAATATTGTTGTTGCCTTTCTTCAGATGGCTGAATGCAAGGTTATTCATATTGATGGCTGGTGGCTTCCCTCGGGTGTTTCATAACAAGTCCCTCATGTTCCTACCCTTTTTTGATCACTTGCAAACAGCTATGAATCTCATGGCACATTTATTTGTAGCCTATTAAGCGAGGAAGCCTTGTGCAAATAAAAACAGCATTTTCAGATTACTACAATATGCGGATGTGGGTGACTCGTAGGGCATCTGCATGTCTATGGTTTTCTTTCGTTGCACACAAACACAATGGCTTGGCATCTCCATTTTGATAAATGCAGTTGCAAAAGCATTCGTGTAGTGAGATTTTAATGCAGTTAAATATTCTGAGGTAAAGTTAACCTTGGGCCTTCCCTTACGATGTGCCTTGTAGCAAGTGCCTTCACTGCAGCACAAGAAAAATAAATTTTTAACAATTATTTATACCCATAAGTCTGGCCGTAGTCAAGCTGTTTTCACAGTTCTGTTTTACTTCCTCTATCATTTTGATAGAGATGACCAATAGAATATAACTGTTACAAAAGCAGTTTATTTGGGTAGTAGTTTTACAGTCATACGTGAAACTTTAGTTTGATAATTACAGCCCTGTGATGTCACGTATTTGATAGTCTTTTCTCTTTTGTGTATGAAACTTGCATTGCACTAAAGCTCACGCACTAAAGACAGTGTTGATTGCCTTCCAGGTGACAGTGTGTATATTGTGCCTCTTCGATGCATCACTCATATCCTAGGAAGTCATGTGCTAGGGAATGCTGCTGCAAGGTTCAACATCGTTCACCTCTCAGCTAGAGTGCTTCTCAAGCAAGGCATCATTCTTTGGAAGGATTGCATTGGATGTCTTCACAGGTGTCAAGTGCTGTACATATGGAACAGGATTCTTTTCAAAGGTGATCACAACTTGCACTGTGCGACACACTGCATGCATCCGCACTTAGCTGCAGGACTCACTTTTCACATGTAGTCATGCTATGGTCACTCTATGTGAACATTTTTTATGTTTCAAGTTTCATTGCACACAGCAAGAAAGCTGTTCAAGTCTATGATTTTTGTGCTGGTCTTTAAACAGGACCAAATTTTGCTTTCACTTTGTCACTAGAGTGTGTAATTGATGTGTTTTTGATGTGTAATTGAGCGTGTGTTTGATGTGTAGACTAGGCTTTCTCTAGTGCTGCAGTTCTTCACGTGACAGGAAGCGTCCGAGGAACTTTTCTCCTACTATCTGCAAATTGGCCGGATGTGTGCTTTAACACTACTGAAGAGTTGCCAATTTTTGACGTACTGCATTGCAGTGTGCTCTCTATATGCAGAATGTGCATGTTGGTGCTTTAGTGCAGTGAAACAGAGGAAGTCACCAAAATGTTTTTCTCCTGCCACCAGAGCTTTGAACCAGTATTTCTGTTAAAAGTTTGTGCTCCATGACGTGATTACTGCTTCAGTGAAATTTCTTGACTTGCACAAAACATAGGGATGTGTATGCAGTCATTTATCACTTCTTGCTCAGGGAGCAGTCTGATTATGTAGGCAACTGTTCGTCCGATAGGAGGCCCCTAATGTGTCATTTGTGTGTGCCCACAAAGCAAGCTTTGTCCCCTGACATTTCTTTGCTTCTGTGCCTGTTTTCTACTGTTGCTTTTACATGCTACATGTAGGGATACAGCAATCCACTAGTTTTCCTCTGAGCCAAAAATGAGCCAACTTTCTCATGTTTGCCATCTGCCAAGCTTCTATGAATGAAAGACAAGGCAGCTGTATCCTGGTTCGACCAGTTTCGCTGTGTAACGACCCGCTTTTACCAACCTTGTTGCTGGCACTTTGCTTCTTGGCTGCTGCTAATGCTGTTAGGCGAATTTGACAAAAATTCAGACAATCTGTTCACCATATGTTCTTTTGGTATGACTGGGGCATCAATGGACGCATTGCTATTTTTTTATTCAACACAGGAATATACTGGATTTGCCACTTTGTGAAATGGGCATTATCAATGCGCACATACGCCACATCACACTTCTTTCACACGTTGCAACTTGTCTTGTTACCGGAGAAATCTGCCTCTGTGACCCTGATGTGTGCGGGCTTTTACCACTTATGCTGTGTGGCAGCAGCAATTGGCTTATTACTGTCATTGCCATCACATGTCCTGCAGCAGTTATGAAATCTTCTTGTGTATCAAAGACAAATGTGTTTGTTGTGATACATTGCAGAAAGGAAGTTTGTTTTATAGCTGACTTGCTCCGAAATTTTGCTTGAGCTTCAAAAGAAAATTGGCAGCAAAGCAATTATTTTTTAGAACAAGCTAATATTTCAGGGGGCTCAAATTTTGTGCGATATATCTTCTAGTGCACCAAATTTCCACTAACATATTGCAGTTTTCTCTGCCTTTGTATTACAGCTGATTTGTTTAGTCAATAAAATGCTCCAGTTTCACTTACATATATCCTGATCACCAGTTTATCGTCTACTTTACCCATTACTCGAGCCTTCCCTTGCGATTAACTGTATCAGTGTCACCAATGTCTAATCCCACCTATGTGTAAAATTATCTGTGTTATGCGTGGCTATGCTGATGTTCGGCAAAAAAAGCTGCAAATGACTAAATGTACGAGAAAATTGCATTCTTTGTACACAACTGTGTACATTGCGAACTCATTTTTCTCGGGGTTTACTTTAGTTGTCACTGATTTATTAATTTCAATCTAATTTAGCATCCATCGTCCTCTAAATATGGTGCTTTTTATGGTTGCAGCACATATTTTTCTGGCAGAATACAACAGGACAGCAACTGCTCCAGTATGTATGTATGTAAACAATACCTAGATCAAAAATTGGAACACTTGTTCTGCTTCGTGTTTGACATTCTTTTTTTGGTTTTTAATGGTGCTCCAGCTGTCTTCAACTGTAATGAATTGCAGGGTTGTAGTCAAAAGTCTTCAGGCCTCATGGTCTGCTTTTGATCCCCGAAGTGCAACACTCAGTGTCCTTGAAGCTTAAAGGGCCTTGAAAGGCTGGTACAAGGATTTTCCTCACAGAAGTTTACAGCATGATGGGTGCCTTGAATACTCCACTACACAGCTAAAAAGTGAACCCTGTGGCGTGATGTCTTCACGTAGGGGTGTACATGCACCGTACCGTTGCAATTCCTACTGCTGACTTCTCCGTTTAGCTGTGTATTGTATGGTGCTGTGAGAATAATTTATTTCGTGTTGAACAATCTCCTGTCGTTTATTAATTATCATGAATACATCCTACATGGTGCACACATTAAAAAACCTACCGAAAGCATTGAAAGCTCGTGGCTACCGTCGCTGACTAGATTGCTTTTTGTGCATCCTGGAGACTTTTATCTTAATAGTACCCTAACCAGAACACTACCGCTGTCTGTATTGGTGCCTCCCATATGTTGTCCTGTGGGCCACATCAACCTTGAATGTCTTGCCTATTTTCTGTCTAATCTTATGCTTGTGCTTTTCCTGCCATGTGCCTGCCTCCGTTACTGCAATATCTGGCTGTATTAAATTCGAGAAAGCGGTTACCAATTTTATGTTCCCCCACTCTTCTTTGTATGCCTCCAGGCCTGCAGGGTATGGAAATAAATTAATTTCCTCCTTGTCTGTAGTGCTCGTAAGTTTACTGTCATGTTTTTGTTCTCCTTCAGCTCTTCGGCTCATGGTGCCACTTAGTTGTTTCTTTAAACACTGCGTGCAAGACCAGCCGGAATGCTTGGCCCCAAAACACATGTTCAGGCTTTGTGTGACGTGTACTAGGTAATGAGTGTGCAGACATGAACATTAAATTAACAGTTTCTTGCATCACATAAATAAAGCTGCCGCGGTGGCTCAGTGGTTATGGTAGTTGGCTGCTGACCCGAAAGACGCAGGTTCAATCCCGGCCGCAGCGGTAGAGGCCCGTGTACTGTGCGATGCCAGTTCACGGCAAAGAACCCGAGGGGGTCGAAATTAATAATAATAATAATAATAATAATAATAATAACAATAACAATAATAATAATAATAATAATAATAATAATAATAATAATAATAATAATAATAATAATAATAATAATAATAATAATAATAATAATAATAATAATAATAATAATAATAATAATAATAATAATAATAATAGTGGTTTTATTTGCGCCTAATGAATACAAGGCGCGGGAGACCCGCAGTAAAAGCTGTCACAAGCGACAGCTTGACAAAGCCGGAGGCCCCCCTATACACTTGACAGCATCATAGGCGCAATGAAACGGCATGTCTCATCCAAAAACTAAATAGAACAAAACATGAAAACATCTGCAATTACAATCACTCACAAGAACTACATAAAATTATACAGAAAATGTGGTAGAATGAAGTTAGAAAGCACTTACAAAAGCAATGAAACATTCATGTGCGATGGCAATGAGTTTAGCGAAAGTAACAGATAAATTAAGCACATTTTGCTTCAAATAAAATTCAAAACAAAGTGAATACAGACAAGCGGTGCAGTCAGGCTCTCTACTACAGCATCTCTCATAGCCTGAATCGCTTTGGATCATAAACCCTATAAAACCAAGCAAATAAAGCAAGTGTTTTGCACAGTGCATGTGTCTCATTGTAATATGGTGTCACCACCGACCTTCACTCTCTACCTCTATGTTCCTCCCCTGCCCCTTTGTGGAATAACAGGTGAAGGAACTTTTCTGTATCCGACTTCACCATTTCTGGCATATATTTTTCTCTCTTACACTGAAGCTTGCTGTACTGTACTTGATCAGGCATCGAAAGGAGCTGCTTGATTTTATGGTAGGTGCATAACAGTTTTTCTACAGCGAAGAAACTTGAAGACGGTGCCTGACTCGTGTTGCTTGTGTGGACAGCAAGCGAGGTGAGGCGGCCTGTAAGTGCACAAGAAAACAATTTTGCTCCACCTCACAAAATGTTGTGCACACTTGCATCGCACATATAGTGTAGCTGCCTCTGTGTGGTTGTGGTGAGTGCTACGCATTCAATTGAACAAGTGGAAAAAATGTATGCCCTTCTAGGAAGGGAAAAGCAAGCAAAATTGCTGACAGCATTTGTCATTTTTATGAAGTAATATATGTGCCACGCACACCACAAAAGCGCATGCATGCATGCAGGCTTACGAAGAAATACTATGAGTACATCACTGAATGTTGTGAGGGTACGCTCTATTCAAATTATGTTGGGGGGAGGGGGGTTCGCTTTGCTTGATGATGTTTTTTTAATGCCTGGAAAATAATCTTTTTTTTTCTCTGCTTTGCACATTTAAGTTGATAATAAGGGATGCGCACTCGGTGCGTTCTCCTTGACGAGATTTACTCCGATATTCCGCATTTTGCAGTTTCCTTTTTTGCGCGGGTGCATGCAAG
Source organism: Amblyomma americanum (assembly GCF_052857255.1). Taxonomy (NCBI): domain Eukaryota; kingdom Metazoa; phylum Arthropoda; class Arachnida; order Ixodida; family Ixodidae; genus Amblyomma; species Amblyomma americanum. Next base: position 26,378,547 of record NC_135503.1, read on the forward strand.
CTTGACCAGCAACAGAGTCTGGTGCAACGCGTTGCCTAAATTGTACACACCAGCTTGCCTTGCCAAGCATGCATTTCAGCACTAAACACATCGTGGGTGCCTTCCAAGCGCACACAGATACAACTCCGCTGCACCCTGCTCCCCGTCAAAGCCGATACGTAGCAATTAACAGCTTTAGCACTCTTGCTGACCTGACGGTAGCTGACGCGGCGCCTAGGAAACAGTGGGCTTGCGCAGAGTTTACAACGCTAAGAAGAATGCAAGCGTTGTCCTCGGGCAGGGACTGCTGGCCTGCGGATTTAGGCGCCGCTTCCGGCGCCTTTTCAGCAGTGACGGCACCACTCCAAAAATCTAGCTCTGGCTGCTTCCTTTCCTGTCCCGGACGAGATGACTTTTCCCCAAGAAAAGTGCCTTAAACGCCTCAGTTCCTGCATTCAACTGTGGCTGGTAAGCGAATGTGCGAAGCTGTCGTCGATCGTTATGAAAAGCAATGCCGCAAAGGCATCATGCCGGCCAAAGCTTTCACTTTCCGCTCCCACTCGGCACGTACGCCATTACGAATATCCTGGCCCTGCTCCTGATGTTCGCCAGCTTCTCTGCGCAACAGTACGCGCGCGTGTGACGCTGCTCGCGCATCGCGGGTATGCCATCACTTCACCTCGACTGAAAATTCGTCTGGGCTGCGCCCTCGATCGCTCGCACCGCCGCATCGAACTCGATGAATCCTTTGACAACCGACGTGCGAGTCTTTCGCACTGAGTAGCGCCACTCGGTCTGTCAATAGCTGCTGCCGGACATCCGACATGATACGCAAGAGGCCGCAACATATTTCACTCCCTCGCACTGCCCCTCGACTCGTATGCACCGAAGACTGCAACGCAGAGGCTCAGCGCAAGCTCCCGGAGCGGCGTTCTGTTTCGTACTTGGCGCCAATAGTAGCAGACGACAGTATTTATTTCTAGATCAGTTTTTTTACTTTTTTTCTATTCACGTAATCAGAGTCGGTGGGTACGTAACCTGCCACCGCCTTCGTGGGCACGTCACCGCTACGTCACAATTTGAACAAAATGGGGAATTGTCGAGAATAGACCCCCAGGACACAGACACCACATTCATGAGCCTGCGGAGCTTTGATTTGAAGTCCAAGCTCCATTTGGCAGCAAGGGCAACACAAGACCAGGGGCGAGCAAGACGCTCACAAACAATATCCCACTTTCCCTCTTTCAAAACCAGTGGTCAAACGGCCTTCCTTTTCTAAATGAATTTTGTTCATTCCTTGAAAGACAGGAAAAATTCATCAGACGGTTGTTGGCGATGGCCTGGCACGCGGGAAGCTAGCCCTTGACAAGAAAGAAGACGATGGAATCTGCCTTCCCGGTCGGGGTAGCCAGTCCTCCCGTTCCTACCGGCCTCGTCGCTCCTCTCCCGTCGCCTCTTCCAAGAAGAAAAGCGCGCACGATCGGAATTGTCGCTGCCGCGCTGTGGATATCCATGGTCGCCCTCGCCCTCGCCTGGATGGTATTCCGGCAGTTTTCTCGACAGGGCAGAGACAACTCCACCGATACCCCGTTCTGCTGCCCTCGCGAGGCCGCCCAGCTGTTCGCCGTCATCGACAGCAGCGTTTCGCCCTGCAAAGACTTCTTCGCGTACGTCTGCAAGGACGCCATCGCGCAAGGCTTCGTGCTACAAGGCGTCGCCAAGGACATCCTGGTGAGCCGCAGCGACATGCATGGCGCCTACGTACAGCCTTGGTCAAAGCCCTCAGGCGGGCAGGGTTTGATTTTGAACCATTAAGGGAGGCCCTTACGGCATAGTTCTGGTGGAATTATGTAGAGTTTGTCTCATATTGGGAAATGGTCCACTGAACTGTTCATCACTGAACCTTGTAGCTTGCTTGCGGACTTTCGACCAATATGTCCGCTTGGCTGCCAAGGCTCTTACCTGGGCTAGTTGGTAGCTAAAACCGACATAGTGGCTAGCGCACAAAGAAGACGCACACAGAAGGTAGGTAGACAGGACACATGCTACACTGCCTCATTTTAAAAAGAAAAAAGCAGGTAGCATCCCTTTGAAGAGTAGCCGCTTGACCACTGCATGACTGCGTCTGCTGCGGTGCAAGGTCTCCCCGCGATCTGTGAATGGGATTGAGAGAGCAGTGACGTCAGGAACACCACGTGACCACCAGTGGACTAATCATGGGCGCTGCCAACTTTGAAAATCTGAGTACCCGAGAATTTCGAAGTCGGCCCGCCACCAAAAATTCCGCAGAACCCCACAAATATTGAAAGCTGGCCCACGCTAGAAAATATATCAAGGTGAATTAAGGGGATTAGTAGAAGGATTAGGTTGATTAGCTGTCAGGGTTAGTATAATCCCGTATGATAACCCTGTAGAAGGTGATGACTCATGCATACCATATTGTCACAGAGAAACGGTTGACGTAAGCAGGGCTGGTTTACTTGCTTTACTTAGACGCGCAAGACGTTGGGACGCACAAGGCAGCAGGCAGCACGAGAAATGATGAAGACGAAACATCTAGCCCCGAGATGGCTCAAGGCTTGCCAACTGCCAGGAAATTCAGTTTAGCCGCTGTATGGCGCCACTAGAGGAATTAGTGGTCTGGCATTGCTCCCCCTCTCTTGAAGACGCCGACTCGGTGTGGTAGCAATTGCAGGCAGGGCCACAAGGGTAGTCGCACGTGTCTGGCGTGTGGTGTAGACACGCGCGAGGGGCTAGCGGGCGTGGTACGGCTTCATCCGAGCGACGTGGACAACTTCGGAGGTCGGCCGTCTAGAAGAGCGAACTGTTCCTTGAGGGAGAACTTCGTAGGTGACTTCACTGAGCTGGCGGAGCACCTCGTAGGGGCCAAAGTATCTGCGTAGAAGCTTCTCAGAGCGTTCCCCGCATGCGGATTGGGCTCCAGACCCAGAATTGTTCGCCGGGCAGGTAACGCACATTTCGGTGGCGGAGGTTGTAGCGCCGAGCGTCGTGAACTTGCTGGTGCCGGATGCGCTGTCAAGCGAGTTGGCGGGTGGTCTCAGCGTAACGAACAAATTGGGCAGTACCCATAACAGAGGGGGTAGCGCTAGCTGGAAGCAGCACTGCATCCAGCGTGGTTGTGGTTTCGCGACCATGTACTAAACGAAATGGAGTGAAGCGTGTCGTTTCCTGGACCGCAGTATTATAGGAAAAGGGGACGTAAGGGAGTATGGCGTCCAAGTTCCGGTGGTCTGCGTCAACATACATAGAAATCATGTCGGCGATCGTCTTGTTGAGCCGTTCGGTGAGGCCGTTCGTTTGGGGGTGGTAAGCGGTTGTTTTGCGGTGACTGGTGCCGCTTAGGCGCATAACCTCCTGCGTAAGGGCCGAGGTGAACGCTGTTCCCCTGTCAGTTAAAACGATGGTGGGTGCACCGTGACGAAGCACAATGTTTTTGAATGAAAAAGTTCGCAATTTCGTCAGCAGTACCACGGGGAAGAGCTTTAGTCTCACAGTATCGGCTGAGGTAGTCTGTGGCGACCACAATGTAGTGGTTACCCAGAGAGGACTACGGAAATGGGGCGAGTATGTCCATGCCAACTTGGTGGAATGGGACCTGAGGCGGATCAACAGGCTGGAGTAGGCCGGCTGGCTTAGTCGGCGGCGTCTTGCGAGGCTGGCACTCGCGGCAAGTTCTTACGTAACGCTTCACAACTGCAGCAACCCTGGGCCAGTAGTATTTTTGCCGTATTCGGCCAAAGTTCGACAAAAACCCAGGAGACTAGAAGGTGGGTCATGATGGCTCGCCTGCAGGGCTTCGGCGCGAAGGGCCGTAGGCACGACAGCTTCTGTTGGACTGTAGTTTTTCTTATACAGGACGCCGTCGCGAAAACAGAACGACGACAGCCCGCGCGAAAAGATTCGCGGGGGAGACTGAGCGCTTCCTTCTAGATACTCAATGAGGGGCCGTAGTTCGCTGTCGTCCCTTTGGTGTTGAATGAGAATGGACGTGGAGATGGCGCCAAGAAAAACAGAATCGTCGTCAGGGTCAGCTCGGTTGTCCTCGATAGGAGCACGAGACAAACAGTCGGCATCACTGTGCTTCCTACCAGACTTATAGACGATGGTGACATCGAATTCCTGAAGTCGAAGGCTCCAGCGTGCAAGCCGTCCCGAGGGATCTTTGAGGTTCGCCAGCCAACACAACGAGTGGTGGTCGCTGACGACCCTGAAAGGGCGGCCATATAGGTACGGGCGAAATTTGGTTACTGCCCACACAATGGCCAGGCATTCTTTTTCGGTGGTGGAATAGTTCGCCTCAGATCGGGACAAGGTGCGGCTTGCGTATGCGATTACGCGTTCGAGACCATCCTGCCTCTGCACAAGGACCGCACCGAGGCCGATGTTGCTGGCGTCTGTGTGTAGTTCAGTGTAGGCTGACTCGTCGAAGTGTCCAAGGATGGGCGTACTTTGGAGGCGAGTGCGGAGGTGTTCAAAGGCTTGCTGTAGCTCCAGGCCCCAGAAGAATGGTTCGGAATCTTTCGTGAGTTGGGTGAGGGGCTCAGCGATCTGGGAGAAGTTCTGCACAAAACGCCGATAATAGGCGCAGAGACCCAGAAAGCGGCGCACACTGCGCTTATCGGTGGGCACAGGAAAAGCAGCCAGGGCAGCAGTCCTATCGGGGCCTGGGATAACCCCTTTAGCGCTCACGATGTGGCGTAGAAACTTCAACTCTTCGAAAGCGAAGTGACACTTTTCTGGCTTCAGGGAAAAACCGGCCGACCGAATTGCTTCGAACACAGCGCGCAGGCGTCTGAGGTGCTCTTCGAACCTGTCAGCGAAGATGACAACGTCATCCAAGTACACGATACAGGACTGCCATTTGAGATCGGCAAGAACGGTGTCCATCATCCTCTGAAAGGTTGCAGGAGCCGAGCACAGGCCGAAAGGGAGCACCCGGAATTCGTACAGACCATCCGGTGTAATAAAGGCGGTCTTTTCCTGGTCGCGTTCGTCCACCTCGATTTGCCAATAGCCGCTTCGTAAATCTAGCGATGAAAAGTACTTGGCGTGGCGCAGCCGGTCCAGGGATTCATCAATACGCGGGAGAGGATAAACATCCTTTTTTGTGACTTTGTTTAAACGTCTGTAATCAACGCAAAACCGTAGGGTTCCATCTTTCTTTGCCGCTAGAACAACAGGCGACGCGCACGGGCTCGTCGACGGCTGTATCACGTCGTCCTTGAGCATTTCTTGAACTTGGCGGCGAATGGCATCACGCTCCTTCGAAGAGATCCGGTAAGGCGGCTGACATAACGGCCGTTGGTTGGCGTCAACTATAATTCGATGCTTTGTGAGCGGTGTCTGCCTAACCTTGGAGGTCGAGGCAAAGCAATCGCAGAAAGACTTGATAACGCTTTCCAAGCAGCGTTTCTGATTAGATGGGAGGTTTGGGTTCACGTCAGTTTTTATGGGAGTGGTCTGTTCCTCCACTGATGCCGGGGCTCCGGACAAAGCGTGCTGTCCCGCGAATTCGCCGAGTTCCTAGAAATACGCAATAGCTGTTTTGCCAGATAAACACTAAGGTTCACAGCCAAAATTGGTCACCAAGAGTTCGGTTCGGCCATTGTTCAGTTCAACAATTCCTCGAGCAACACAGACTTGCCGACCAAGGAGCAGCGACATGTTGGTTTCAGCGATGCCACGAATTTTCGTGCTTTTATCGCAATCTACAGTAACAAACATGCTGGATCTTGATGGGATCAAAACGTGGTCGTCACAGACGCATAACTTAGCCCTGCGTGGCTCGGTATCGTCGTCGACAGGGCCTTGGGTGGAAAAACGACACGATTAGCTCCTGGAGGTTGATAACGCCACCGTACTCCTGAAGGAAATCCAAACCGAGTATGAGGTCTTTGGAGCCCTCGGGTAACACAGCAAAGCAGCCAGGGAAAGTAACACCGCGGACCTGGATTCGCGAAGTGCAGACATCGATCAGAGTTATCACATGGCTGTCCGGATCTGCGGCCCAGACCAAGGGGTCAGAAGGGGTCATGAAGGGGTCAAGGCCGTGGCTAACCGTCTGCTCATTACAGAAAAATCAGCGCCGGTATCCACGAGTGCGGTAACGTCGTGGTTGTCGGCGGATACCGGAATTTCGGCTGCGGCCAGCCGGTCGCAGCGCGTCGTCGAGGTCGTCGAGTCAGGTCGTCGTCGGTTGGAGCGTCGCGGCGGATCGTCGGGTGGAGGCTTGACTCGGTCCAGTAGCGGCAGCCCTATCCCCGGAGGATGCCGTCTTCAGTTTTCCCGACGTGGGAACGTACCTCTGAACTGGCCAGAGGATGACGGGCGGCCGGGCGAAGAGAACCGCCTTGGGGATGGCGATCGGGACTGGCGTCACTGCAAGGTCGAAGATTGCACGTTTTCAGCCAAGTACTGTTCGATATCCCGTGGTCTTTCACCGTAGCGTGGTCGAGGTGCGTCAGGTGAAGAATCCCTTAAAACCCATCCTGCGGTAGGGACAGAGGCGGAGGATGTGGCCGGGCTCTCCGCAGTGGTAACAGAGCGGCCGATTGTTTGGCGTACGCCAAACGTGCGCTTTGCTCGCGGGGGGCCTGTACTCCTGCGGCATGGAGGGTGCTGGTGCGATTGGCTCCTGCAGGTATGGCACAGGAGCGATGGGGCAAAAGGCTCGCATCGCTGGCCCGGGACGCCGTAGCGCTTCGCTGTACGTCATAACGGAGGGCGCCGGCTGTGGAGCTGGGGGTGGCTGCACAACTCGTCGGATTACTTCGCGGACCACGTCCGTTACGACAGCGACGCTGACCTGTGGATCTTCAAAGCGAAGTTTCGCCAGTTCCTCGCCTACAAGGCTTCTTACAAGCTCCCGAAGCTCCTCGGCGGGCAGCGACGTAGGCGTGTACTGGGAGTGGGAAACGGCTGCTACAGTAGCCTGACGTCCGTAGTGGGCGCCCCGCTCCTGCAGAGAGCGCTCAATACCCATTGCCTCTTTGGTGAAGTCGGACACTGTTCGTGGCGGGTCACGGACCAGTCTGGCAAACAGCTGCTCTTTTACGCCACGCATTAAGTGGCGTACCTTCTGGGCTTCAGGCATTGCAGGGTCGGCCCGATTGGACAGTCGCGTCATGTCCTCGATGAACATCGCGACGCCCTCGTTCGGCTGCTGTGATCTCGAGCGCAGGGCGATTTCAGCTTTCTCTTTTCTGTGGCTGCTGGTAAATGCCGCTAGCAGCTCGCGACGAAAAGCCTCCCAGGTGGTAAAGGAAGCTCCGTGGTTCTCAAACCATGTTTTGGCCGAGTCCTGCAGCGCAAAGTAGACGTTGCGCAGCTCGCGCTCGCCGTCCCAATCGTTAAAACCCGCCACTCGGTCAAAGCTGGCCAACCAGTCTTCGATGTCCTCGAACCTGTCCCCGTGGAATGGTGGCGGCGACCGAGGTGCGTGAAGGACGAACGGCGGGGCATTCCCGGAGTGCTGACTTGTCTGGCTAGCCGCGGTGGATGTCCTGGCCCTATACCGGCGCTGTCAGTTGGCCGAACTCGGGTTGTAGGCCTCGAAGGCGGCGGCTCGCCTTGTGGACTGGTGTTGTAGCCGCGCGTTGAGAGCTGACTTCAAAGGTTTCCTCGAGGTCAGCGTACATGGGCCGTTACCCAGCTGCTCCACCAAATGTGCCACAGAGAAAAGGTTGACGTATGCAGGGCTGGTTTACTTGCTTTACTTAGACGCGCAAGACGTTGGGACGCACAAGGCAGCAGGCAGCACGAGAGACGATGAAGACGAAGCATCTAGCCCCGCGATGGCTCAAGGCTTGCCAACTGCCAGGCAATGCAGTTTAGCCGCTGTATGGCGCCACTAGAGGAGTTACTGGTTGGGCAATATGAACGCAATGGAACCGGTTTAAACCGGAGTTGTGGTGGGAAAATTTGCAAATAATTAGACAACCACTGTAGACAAGACAGCACGCAGCCTAAAACTTAGTTATCGCATTATATTTTTAAGAATGTGGTTAAGAAGACCCCGAAGTTTTATAACCTGTCTCGCCTGCCTGAAGACATTAACACATAGACGGCAACAGCATCATCTCTATCATTAATACCACGAGAATGAGACTAACAACTCAAGTTGTTATTACGAAAGCTCTAAGACTGTGAAACGTGCTCACAATGAACGATTTCCTCGCATTGTTTATCTGAACTCAATGACGTTGCCTTTAGCGTGTTTTTCCAAACGCTCAAGCTCTCTCCTTTCGTAAGATTCAGTATTACAAGGAGTTACGTCTTATCTGCATTGTGGTGGCACCGTTGAAAATTTTTCTTTTTCTGCTGAGCAGCAAGGCCTCCCACTGCTCCTTTCTGGGAGAATTCTCTTGGGAGTGGCTTTTTATCACGCAGTAGATAAAAGTGGTTCTCGCATATTGGACATTTATCTGCATGACTATTTCTGTGCAGTTAGCATGCTAGCTGATGACCGTGTTCCTTCTACTCCTAATACAATGCCTGTTGAAAGTGAGCCGTTTTGCAAAACCTCTACGTGAGGGCGCTCTAAGAAATGCGCGAAACTGAAGCACTTGCACAGGAGGCAAGAGCCACGAATTCCAAAGCCTCGGCTTTATTGTTCCCGCTCATTCTGGCTTTTCAATGTTCCGAAGTTTCATAGTTGTGGTGAGTTACTTGTCTTGCTCGTGATACCACAGACATTGCTCTTCATAACTCAGCTCTAAATATCTCGTTGTAAAAGAGCGCGTTATCTCTGCACTCAGTGTTCATATCTTCAAACATTAAAGGAAGCCATATTATCTTCAATAACTTGAATACAACACGCCTTGTCTTCACAGATAAACTAGGTGTAGTGTCAGAGATGCGAAGGTTGACGAGTTTCTTTCTGCTTCTCTTTCTTAACTGCAGAACACTATCCGCGGAAACATCATCCGAGGCACCGAATTTTACGACTCGACGGCTGCTGCCGCTCTTCACTGGCTTTACACATCATGCCTGAGGGAGCTCTGGCAGCCGGAACTCCGCGCCAGAGACGCCACCGAAGCCGTTTTAGCAATCGGCAACACCAGCTACCCGATGAGCCCCGCCGATATGCTCCGCTTCGCCCTGCGTGCTCAATTTCGATACAGACTCAACTTTTTCTTTTCTCTCGGCTACGAGCCAGGCGAACATATGTTCCTCGGAAATAACTACGTGTCCATCAATCCACTTCTTCTCCAATGCAAGGTCGTTTGTTCAGGCATTGTTGTGTCGCTCGTCAATGCTCACCTCCGAACCAACTATACCATCGCGCAGATTACCGAGTGGGAGGCTCAGTTTCCGGGGGTTTCCATCTTCAGCGCTCCAGGCACTGCTACTTTAGAAGAGCTCGGAGACGCTTTCGGTGGCCTGAACGCTTCGCTGCTTAACGACGTTCTTCATGAGAGTGGCGTCTACTATGACCACGAGGAAATCATTGTCTCCTCCAAGAAGGCCTTTCTCTCATACATACAGCGCTTGTGGAACAGCTCGAATCAGCCGCTGTCCTTGGGCTACATACTGACTGCAGTCGCGCTAGATGCCAACGCCGGGCTTCAGGCAGGCAACGTTCTCGATTCTCCCACGACAGACAGCTGGATTGCGTGCAATTCCCATGCGTACAAGTACCAGGAACTATGGCGCGCAACATACGTCGCTGCCCTTACAAATCCGGCTAAGAACGAGCAACTCCGAACCGTCTTTAAGGCGACTCGACGGGCCCTGGCCAACTACGAACCACTTCGTCGTCTCATGGCGGCAGGCAACAACACGCAAGAGTTCGAGGCTGCCGTTGGCAATATGTCCCTCCTGCTTCCGGTCGACCTCATCATTCGCGACGTTGCCGTGCCCAGTATGTCCGCTCGTGGCTTTGTCCGCAACCACCTCCGAGCTCTGAGCTTCGAGTTCGAAGTGATGCTGACAAAATGGCGACGTGGCATGCCTCTGGTCCGAGATGACATAGAAGAAGGGGCGGAAAAACTGCTCTTTGTGAACGAGACCAGCATCTACGTTCCTGCGCCTACCTTCGGCCTGCTGAGCGACAACACCGCCGATCCGCTGCTCGCCGACGCCCCCGTCATCGCCACCCGCATGGCAACCTTGATGTCGTACCAGGTTGCCTATAGAAGAACGTGGTCGCAGGAAACAGGGGATGCCATCCATCTTTACAGGTAATCTCAGCAACAGACATTGCAATAATTGCATTACTCTAAGTAAATTACAATAATTGATTTTTGTGTGCTGGCTAGCTGCCGCTCTCGGCCCGACTTTAGTGAATGTCATGAATTGAACAAAAGAAGTTGGGGCCCTTAAAGAATTCCGAGAAGAGTTCGGGAAACCTGGAAGAGCTTTAAGCCATGAGCCCGCGGTCCGCCTGTCGTAAACCGCACCCCGCTCCCGACGCCCTCGCGAGCGCCCGAGCGCTGGCTCCGATTATGACATGCAAAGATAGCTGGGCAAAGTCGCGCCTGCTCGCGCGTCGCGCCTCGCGCATGCGCAGACCATCTCCAGCGTACGCCCGTGGCGCTGCGAGGCCCTGCGTACGCCCGTGGCGCTGCGAGAATGTGTCCATCCGCTTAGCCTCCGAAGGGCCGCCGTAGAGGCAGATGGCGCATGTCGGCGTTCATAACTAGTCAGGAGCGCAGGCGCACTGCAAAGGTTTCGTCGGCTCAGCGCACAGCGTTGCCTGTTTAAGCCCGTCACAACGAGGCGCATTGAAGCGGTTGGGAACAGGCCCAAATGCACATGGCGCGAGCATAACCGAGAGCAAATAATAATAATAATAATAATTGGTTTTGGGGGGAAGGAAATGGCGCAGTATCTGTCTCATATATCATTGAACACCTGAACCGCGCCGTAAGGGATCTGATAAAGGAGGGAGTGAATGAAGAAAGAGAGAAAGAGGTGCCGTAATGGAGGGCTCCGGAATAATTTCGAACACCTGGGGATCTTTAACGTGCACTGCCATCGCACAGCACACGGGTGCCTTACCGTTTTTCATCCATAAAAACGCAGCCGCCGTGGTCGGGTTCGATCCCGGGAACTCCGGATCAGTAGTCGAGCGCCCTAACCACTGAGCCACCGCGGCGGGTCCGAGAGCAAACTGTCGATATCGATTCCTGCAACGACTGCAACAATATAACTTGGTGGCTGTCGTAACCACATTCTTAAAGACCATTGAGATAGCATTTTGGCCGCCCGCTATAGTCTTTACAATGAGTGTTTCTTCTAGTGGTTTTAACGCCACAACTCCGCTTGGAACCGGTTTCATTCCCCTAATATGGTATGCATGCGCCATCGCCTTCTAAAATGTTCGAGTACCTCTAATTGGGTTACATATGCCATCATATTAATCCCAACCACCAATTCGCCCTAATTCATCCACTAATCCCCATAATTCACCTTGATCCATTTTCTGGGCGTTGACCTACTTCAAAAATGGCATAATAGCAGCGCAAGAAGCACACACAAAGGAAGAACTAGACACCGAGAGACACGCACAGACGCTTTGTGTTTTTTTCGCTGCTACTTTGAGATAGCATTTTGACCGCCTGCTATAGTATTTACAATGAGTGTTTCTTCCAGTGGTTTTAACGCCACAACTCCGCTTGGGCTCGTTTTACTACTTCTAAAATGTTTAGAGGTTCTAATTTTTGTAGGTTCTCGGATGTTCAAATTTTTAGTTCCCTGGGTTTTTTTTTAACTGGTGCTCGCTTGGTGTTGATGATGTCACGACCCCCTCAGTCACATTCGTAGACCGTGGGCAGTCATCCCCCTATTGGCGCACTAATTCAGCGGTTAAGCAATGCACCACTTCCCCGGCGTTCAGCTGTTTCAAACACAGCCATCGGTGGGGATTGAGAGACCCGGGTTGCTTTTCTCGAGCTCCCGTAGGGCTCATCTGCAGTGCCACGGCGAGCAGGTAGCAACTGCGTGGCAACGTAGTGTGGCCGCTTTGCAGTGTGGCACGCACCGCAACTTCCCTCTCCTTTTTTCGGTGGAGGCGAAATGCAAGGACTCCCGTGCGTTCTGCGATGTCAGCCCTTTTAAGTGCCCTGGGTAGTCTAACTTAATCCGGAGCCATTCACTACTGGCTGATCTTAGCTCATGTACAGCTTTGCGATGTTGAGACCCACATGCCATACCACACCGGGGTACGATATTTTTAAATACAACTCTATGCCATACCATACCATACCATGCAACTAACTATACCATGCTACCAAACCATACCATGCTACCATACCGTACCATGTCGAACAGTACCATACCGTACAATAGCATACAGAATTGGGGAAATGCAGAAAAGGAGGCGTAGTCGAACATCTATTGACTCTCAGGTGCGGGGAGGTCTGCTTTACATGAGATGTATGTTTAGCTCTGGAAGAAATGTCCAGCAGCTAGTGCTACCGAAATGTCGGCGACAGACAGTGTTAAGCTAAGGTCACGAGATCATTATGGCCGGACACTAGGGTGTGCAGAAAACGGTGTCCAGGATCACAGAAGAGTTTTTTTTTTCTTTTTTGGCCAGGTGTAAAGAGCGATGTAAGGCGATATCGTGCGACGCTTGCCAGTGCACAATTCCCAAATTTAGAAAGAGTCCCGTGCCATTAGGGAAAGTTCCAACGAGCTTCTCTTTCAGTGAGGATCGCTATTGACATTGAGAAACCCACCTGGATACCGTACCGTAGCTTGCCAGACCATGAGATACCATGCCATACCGTGCATTACTATACCGTACCATACCACCCCTCCCCCCCATTTACTCTCCTTCCACAGAAAACAAATGGCAACGGTTAAGCTCTGTTAAACCTAGTTAATAGAGCGTTAGCTCTATGGTTATGAGTGGTTTTGGTTTTTATTGAAATTAACTAATTGACGCTAATCAAAAAGGTCGCTAACTAGCATGGTGCATTGACACTTGGCCTAAGCTTCCTGGCAATATATGACTGGTGCTACAGTGCAAAGTTTGGTTTTATTGTTTTAACTGCAATTAACTAATTAACGATAATTAATTCGGGTCGCTAACTCGAGCAGTGCGTTAACACTTGACCTAAGCTTTCCACCGGATATGACTCAACGCTATCGCAAATTTCATTTAATTGTAATTAACTGTTGACCGCTAATTAATTAGGGTCACTAGCTAGCACAGTGCATTTACATTTGACCTAAGCTTTCCAACGGAATATGACTCGATGTTATAGTGCAAAATTTGGTTTTAGTTGCAAATAATTGACACTAATTCGGTCCAGTAACTGCAGAATTACAACTAGCCCAAACTCACGGTTGATCTCGTTACATGTTCTATGCTTAGACACATACTAGCTAGACAGTAACGAAATCGACCAAGCCCCGCTTTGACCTTGGCTGATACTGAAGGTCAAAGTATCGGCATGAGGGGTTTTCCGAAGTTATACCGCGGTGAGTAGACCTACGCTCTAAACAGAAATGTTCGTTCAAAACCTGCCAAACGCTTTTATGCGTTCCAAGCGCTCGGTATGTACGAACTAAGCTTTCCATTAGGATCCCGTGAGTCGTGGCTTGCGAAAAAAAATATCGAAATTTTAGAAAACTTGTGCTATACCACCACGACCGAGTTGATTCCGGAGCATGTCTCATGAATGCATTCATGAAACTCAACCTGCATCATGAAACTTAATCCTGCATCGCATTCTCTCCTGACATTCACTCGCAGCAGTTGCATGAAAAGGTCGACATCAGGACGCGCTGGCTCCAACTCGGGAGGTGTGCTCGTGTCAACAATGGGTCTGCACATCGCCGCGGCCGCTGTGGGGGCGATGTACACTTTCTCTTCCAGGGTCCCAGTAACGGCTGACTGGCTCGACGTCAAGCGCGTCTGGAGCCTGTACCAGATGTCCAAGGCGCAGTTCTTCTACGCCCGCTATGCCTACTTTCTGTGCAGCGCCGATGAGGACTCTAAGCGCTTGGTGAACGAGCCCCTAAGGCTAAGCCCCGATTTCGGCCTTGCCTTCCGATGCCCGCTAGATGCTTACGCACTGACTACCTTCGCTTGTGCCAACGGAACGCGGGAATCGGTGGAATTTTGACGCGATTTACCGTATATATTTCTTCCACCTTTTTTTATCGCGCTGATTTTACGCTCATTTGATTAGTACTGCTAAAAGTGACTTCTGGACAGCGTGAGATCCCCCCCCCCTTCTTTCTTTTTGTCTCAGTGACTGCAAAAAGCTTATGCTATTAAGTCTAGACAAAGTGATCATTCCTCACCTCCTCCGAAGCGTGCATCATTCTTACTTGTGATCTGTTTTCAATGGAGCTGCGTGGATAGAAAATTTGGTTTCTGACAGCTTCACTACCGTCATTTCCCAATGCTGTGTCGTGCCTTTGAGTGTATCTATCTATCTTGAGTGTAACCACTCAGCGTATTTGATAAGTGCGGCGTATGTGCTGCAACCGTCTGGTATTGCCCCTTTTATGTAGCTTTCTCCATTCTAGACGACGCGTTCTACACCGATAACTGACTTGTTATAGGCACTGCACAAAAACATGAAGTTTGCCAGTTGTGAAGTGCTCTTAACGCGGTTTAGCTGGACGCTTCTTCGGCCTCATATGAGTGTCTTCCCGCGTCAAAGCGATTAGAAAATCTCCGGCAAGCGCTAATTTCAACAGTGCGTCAGCTGTAACGCTTCCTGGCCGCGTAGTGGCCTCTGATAATGCCTATATATTCCCGAATGTGTTGTGAACAGTACCCTGTGAGCTACAACATGTTGGCTGGTCAAGTGTCATGTTTTTTTCTGTGGCTTAATAAGAAGTGAAGAGAGACCACCCAAGCCTAATAAAAGCAGATAATAGGCATGGTTCTTGTGATCACGTAAGTTTTGTCGATGCAGATCGGGGTTTTTATGAAACTTGCTATTGCACTGAAGCGCTTTCTTTCACCTTTTTGTAAACCAACGGTGAAGTTTACAGTATAAAACCTTACCGATGGGTTTTAATGTTTTATTTCGGATAATGGAATGTTTCCACTTCGCCTCTAAAGACTGGACATTCTACTTTCTTTACCACTAGCGAAGTAGTACGTTAGCGTCGTACCAGTATGTGAAAGAATATTTTATTTACTTTATTTATTAATACCTTAAAGGCCCATTGGGCACTGTGTAAGGGGGGCATAAATATACTATTTAGTGCAATAACCAAAGAGATACTATTTAGTGCAATAACCAAAGAGAAAAGAAATGAGTCAGTCATGATAAACAATATATCAAAAAATAGTAGAGCAGAAACGACGCGGAAATAACATGGGGAAAAGAAAATACGCGACACAAAATAAAGCACAACAATAAAGGATAATGTGCTCGCAGAACTTTGTAACAATGAGTAGCATAGCGCGATTAAGGCAAGCACGTCAGAAAAAAAATACCAGGCAAACATAAGTAAGAAAACATCAAAATGGCACGACAGTTGCAGCAGAGTAAAGAACAAAAAATGGCCTGGCTTAGCTTATGGTTAAGCCTAGGATGCGAAGCATACGTCGCTTGGCAAGCCGTACTTCTCGTTCTTCTCCCGTTTCCGTGGCTCTTTGTAACTTGCGCTTTGCGGTCTGGCGAGCCGCCCTCTCCCTGGCCGACATCTCGCTGCTCAACTGACTCAACGAGTGCGTCGCCTTTTATACAATTGCGTGACGTCAGTATCTCCTAGCGGTAGGAGCGGGAGTTAGGCCGCCGGCGGAGGCTGCGCGTCCGCAAGCGAGCGCACGAGTTGAGCCCCAGCTTTCACAGCTGTTGTGACGTCATATCACGTGGTGCGCCGATGTAGGTCAAGTCGTAGCTACGCGGCCGCGCGCGGCGCAGCAAGGAAGAGCTCGGTTGTGCGGCTAGTATGCTTCGCATAAAATAAGAAATTTTTTCCGGGCGATTCCTTGGCGTCGACGGCAGCGGAGCGTTATTTTCCGCCGGAAAGGGTGTGGCCCACATGGAGCGTTTTTCCGGGCGATTCGTCGACGTCGACGGCTGCGGAGCGTGTTTTTGTCGCCGGAGAGGACGGTTTCACCAAATCGTCGGGTTCTGGCGGAACATAAAAAAAAAAACGCCGACGCCGCGCCGACGCCGGCAGAGGGAAGCGCCAGAGGACCAATGAGAGCCGGAACGGGCGTCACGTGATTCTGGACAGAGCCTCGCCAGCCAATAAAGGCGCGCTCGCATGGAGGATGCGCGCTCGCGAGCATTTTGCGCGCGAGAGCCAGCGGTTTCACTTCGATTCCTGCGCATCCGTCTGATTTCAGTGTGGATGGGGGCGCACGCATCGCGCAAGTGGGTGGCAAAAAAACGCCGCTGGGCTGCTGACCATGCGGGAGTGAATTCGTCGACGCCGGCGCAGGCGTCGGCCGCGCGACGCGATTTCGCGGGTAAAAAACGCTCACAGTGGCAAAGTAAATCGACAAGGTAAGCTGTTGTTCGAGTTGTTTTCGATATTTCATGGCCACAGCGCAACGAACTGGTCGTAGAAAAAGGACACAGGCAGGGACACAGCGCTGTGTGTTGTCCCTGCCTGCGTCCTTCTTCAACGTCCCATTCGTTGCGCTGTAGTCACAGAAAGGTAAATTGAAGGTCACCCGTGGCACTACACGCTGCATTGCAAGCAATTTCGAAACAGCACGCCAGCCCTGCTTGACGGTGTCAGAAACTACGCACACGAGCAAGTGTGACATAGATAGCGCGCCTGCTTTTTCGACGCGGGTAGTTCCCTTTGATCCTTACGGTGACTTAATGTTCTTGTATAAACTTAATGCATAATAGTTTTCAATTCAGTTGTTCACAGGGAGGAAGATGTGGTAACCTTGAGATAGTAAGGAAATGCGTCGAAAACAAGCGTCCTACGACAGCACGGGAGTGCGGTTTCGAAGACAGCCGGAGACAGAACTACTCATCAGAAGAAAAACTGTGAAATCCAGAATTTGTGCGTCACAAATTCCGTCGTCTACGCTACTGGGAACATGTACTGCACCCTCGCATTTCTGCTCATTCTGCTCAGGCTTCATGTTGTGACTGCGTGCGTACTAAATGTTTGTCGAACACAACGCGTAATCTACGGTCAGTCTGGCTTTGCATGAGCAGGGAATAACGTCGTAGAATGAAGTAACCCTTGAAAATCATTAGGGGGTATTTGATCTCGTACTGCTATATATCATTGTTCCACATGGAATGTTCGTAAAATCATGTCCGTATTCAAAATTTCGTCGCTTCGGCGCATTCGCGGATAAAAGGTATCGGTGTACGGTTAATTGGAATTACACCTGCTGGTAATGTATATTTTCCAGCTGACAGTGCCCCGTGGGAGCGACTGCCACTGATGTGTGCCGTGATGCCGTAACAATTCACCCAAAAGCGCCCGGAACGAGCTTACCGATGTGCCTAGTGGCGACTCCCGCTCTGTGGGTTTGCTTTCGTGTGAATATGGGGCAAAATAAATGCTCGTTTCCGTGTGTCTTTTCTGGAATGCCACTGTTTGACGAAGGCTGTGGCGCAGCTGCGTTGATGGCTGGTGAAGAGCACTTGCAATCTAATTGATTTCCGTAGACACAATTGCATGAAAAAGCATTAGTTCACCGTACAGCACAGAAATATATATGTTCTTCTCTAGTTACCTGCATAGGGTTCAGGTCCCTCAAGTTCGAGTCGCGTTTCTTCGCGGGAACTAAGCAGTAAATATGAAGGACACAAGTACAGAGAACGAATTAAAAGACAGATAAAAAGTGCGGAAGGCAAAAACTTGATTGATTGATTGATTGATTGATTGATTGATTGATTGATTGATTGATTGATTGATTGATTGATTGGAAATGAAGCAGAGTGTAGAACTTCATCGATATTAGAAAAGGCAGCTCGAGAAGGAATCATTCTACGATAACTGCAGAGGCAATGCCCTGCTCTTTCAAATTAGATCAGGATGTCTTCGAACGAGCAGCTACGAAAAGACGTTTAACGAAGAAAATAACACATTTTCTGTGTGTGGTGTGGAATAATTCAACACCTCACACTCGAATGTGACAGTATACATCCGGATTGACTGGTTGGGAGGCTCAACGTCCTTGCCCAGCCAAGGATGCCTGCTAAAGTTACCCGATCTTCTTTAAAGCTTTTAATATTAGTCATTCATACATTTATTTCTTCCTTCATCACTAGGTAATACAAAACAATGTCTTAGGCCCTCTACACCACTGTTAATTGGTATTTCTAAATGTGCTTCACTACTTGGCATGTTTCCATGCGGCAGACTTCACCACAAAATATTTCGCAGCAGTGAATCTCGTGCGCTTCACAAGAGATGACGTCAAGCCGCGAGCACAAAGAAATATTTGTTTACATACCTGCTTGGCAAAGGGCACCCTAAAGAACGTCCAGCCCTTATAAACGTAGGGAAGTCAGTCCACTATGGTGGAAAAAAGAATATTAACACCCCAGCGTTTACACTGTCAATGAAATCACTTTTCGCAGGTGTGAAAAATTGTGAAACAGTGGTTTAACGCAAGATCAGTTTTGGTAGAGCAGGCGATCTTCATCACTAACCGCGACGCGATCACAAAAGGCGCGCCCGCTATCGGCACTCAATAAGCTTGGGCGGTCTCTCTTCGCAATTACGTGAGCCACAGAAAACACTTGATGATTGACCGCTATAGCTTACCTGCTATGTCTAAGAACACGTTGGGCCGTGTATTATCAGAGGCCGCTGCACGGTCAGGTAACGTTATAACGGACGCTGTTCAAATTAGAGCTTGCCGTCGATTCTTGCAAATGTGTGACAAGGGAACACTTACATATTCTGCTTAATTGACGCTCCGGTTCACAACAGCTTGAACACTTCATAGCTGGAAAAGATTACGTACACGTGTAGTACCTTCATTAGATCAGTTATCGGGGCAGAACGCGTCCTCTGGAAAGGCGAGCTACTTAATAATTTCGTTAGCAGCAATACCAAGAAGGTACAGAGCCATTAATTGCACAGACGCTGCACGCAAGCAACCTGTGGTCCGCTGAATGCTTACATTTCGGATAGACACAAAGGCACGGTACGACACTGCAAAATGACGGTACCTACAGGCGTTAAGAAACGCAATTCACTACCCCTACAGCTCAGTTGAAAACAGTTCACAAAGCCTAGCACTGTGTAAACTTTGCGGAAAGTGAGAATCATCACTTCATCTTGATCTAGCGTTCCCAGTCACAGGAAAACATAAGGAGGATACAAAAAAGAGGATCCCATCATATCCCGAATACACTCTTAGCAATACAAATAAAGTGAGCATGAATAAACTCAGTGCGAAAAAAAAAGGGGAGGGGGGAAGTGTGCAATGTTACCAGTCAATCATCCACCGATTTCTACGTAACATTGGCACACGCGATGCTGCTCGCCGCGCGAGCATCTAACGGACATTGGAAGGTGAGGCCGAAGTCGGGGCTTAGCCTCAAGGGCTCGTTCACCAGGGTCCCGGAGTCCTCATCGGCGCTGCACTGAAAGTAGGCGTAACGGACGTAGAAGAACTGCGCCTTGGACATCTGGTACAGGCTCCAGGCCCGCTTGAGGTCGAGCCAGTCGGCCGTCACTGGGACCCCGGAAGAGAAAGTGGACATCGCCCCCACAGTGGCCGCGGCGATGTGCAGACCCATGGTCGACACGAGCACTTCTGTCGAGTTGGGCACAACCCGTCCTGATGTCGACCTCATCATGCATTCGCTGCGAGTAAGTATCTGGAAGCAGGGAGGTGCAGAGATGAATCGAAGGGCAGGATACTACTTATTTTAAAACTCAATTTCTATGCGTTAAATACGACTTCTGCAGCCGAACGGACGTCAACACAGCTGCAAAAAAACCTAGCAATCGACTATTGGTAACAACGAAAATCGGACGGATTTGCTTTAAAGGCGAATTCGTTTCTGATACTATGCCCGGACGCCAATTCTGGTCAGGTAACTTAAAAGGCATATTAATTAGAGACGCTTGTGAGATATAGTAAATTATACTTAATATGGATACATTGTTAACACGCAGAAATGTGCAATAGTAGAGGGTAAGTCAGGACTCAACACGTTAGTGTCGCATGCAGGAAGCTGTTCTCATCAACAGTGGTTAACGACTGGCTATAGCATCTCTGCTGCCGTGTTCCTGGCTATGGTGATTAATGCTAGGAAGGACCCGGCCAATCAGGAACAGTTATTAGAGCGAAAGCTCTACTACGCTAGTCCGAACCAAAGTTTAGCTCGGAGCTCCGAGCAGAGTAGCAGGTCGTTATCAACGAGCCTCTAGCAACCGGATTTACGTCTAGAAACAGGTGGTCGCTGCGGTGAGCTCTGCGCTCTTCGCCGGGCGTAGGTCCGCCGGATCGCTAGACTAAGTACATAGGCGTGCACTAGTTAGTGTTGTTAACCATGATGACGCGCCGTCATTCAGCTTCACACGTCGAAGTGAAGTGTCTTGGTGGAGTAGCAGCGTCCCCGTCTCGCACGCCGGCAGCCCGAGATAGATTCCCACCTAAAGCTTAATTTTGTTTTCTTGTTTTTATTCTGTCTTATGACTTGCATGACTCATGGTTTCATATGGCAGATGACGTCACAGGGAACAAACTTCCGGCGATAAACTTTGCGGATACTTCTGGCGTAAACCTATATCCATCTAATGCTTTCGCCTTAACAAAGAATACCGACCTGCACGGCGACTGCAGTGCAAAGGCAGAGTATGAGGAAAATGGCACCGGTAGTAGCTTGCAGACGATTTCCCTGCGATTCTTTGCTGTGCGTCTTTGGAAACGCACAGTACCCGTTACGTCGTCCATCGACGTCACAGCAACCGTTACGTTAGCGAACGAGGAACAGAGCGAGTCGCTGGTCGCCTGTATTGCGGAAACGATGTGTCGTTCACCGTTATGGAGCCCCTGACGTCACATGCAAGCCATCTGTGGTGGCAGTGCGCGTGAGATTACCTGTGAAGTGAGATGGCATTCCGTGTTTCGTTCGACCAAGTGCTTGCATACGTAAGCTCGTACGACTACTCAACTTGGGCACACGGACTTATGAAAACACTCCGTTCACACGAAAAGCAGATCCAGCTTACGGAGCGTGCATCGGACGTGGATAGACACCTGATGCACCTCTGGGAAGCTCGCCGCAGCCTCACTAAACGATGGCGGCGGCAGAAACACAACCGTAAGTTTCGCGCTCGCATCTCTGACCTCACCCAGCAAGCTGCCGAGTATGCTGCCCAGCTCGCTGACAATAACTGGGTAGATAGATGCAACATCGCAGCGAGACAGAGGTCGAGCCGCAACGCTTGGCGGCTCTTTAGGAGTCTCATAGACCCTACGCAAACACGCTCGGAAACCCAGAAACACCTCACTCGCGTGATACACAACTTTCAAGAAAACACAGAGCAGCTAGCGAACGTCTTACGCTCACAATACCTCAATCGGGATCAAGATCCGCGCGGGCAGGATTATTCATATGCAGGCAGCCGTAATCCGGAACTGGATCAGGTTTTCCAGCTTCACTACCTTCGCGCGGCTCTTGCCAAAATGCGCAGGGGACAGCGCCCGGGAGGGATAAGGTCGCAGTCAAACTGTTGGCAAACCTCCCCGATCGGGCATACGGAACCCTACTTGAATATATCAACGCCATTCGGACCGGGGACACTTCGTTGCCACACGATTGGAAGACATCATTGGTAACCTTTATCCCGAAGGCGGGGAAACCGGTAAACACAGACAACCTCCGGCCCATCTTCCTCACTTCATGCGTAGGGAAACTGATGGAAACGATGGTCCGTGACCGCCTCTCGGAATATCTCGAGAGAAAGAACACCTTCGCCGACACCATGTTCGGCTTCCGACCTCATAAGTCCGCACAAGACATACTTTTGCAGCTTCATCGCGAGGTTATCGAACCCATAGAACACCCACACAATGACAAGATAGTCCTAGCACTCGATCTGAAGGGTGCGTTTGACAATGTTAAACACGGCGTCATATGAAAACACCTTAGCGAGACCAACTGCGGTCCTCGTACATTCAGCTACATCAAACATTTCTTAACAGACCGCTTGGCCTATATGCGCATACAAGAGACCGAGTACGGCCCGTTTGAGATGGGAACGCGGGGCACACCACAAGGCGCTGTGTTGTCCCCGCTTCTCTTTAATATTGCGATGATGCACCTCCCAGCACAGCTGGCGGGTGTCGGCGGTGTTCAGCACGCACTGTTCGCCGATGACAACACCATCTGGGCTACTGCGGGAAACATAGGATAGATGGAGGAATGCCTGCAAGCAGCGGCGAGCACAGTAGACCACTATGCTACGTATTGTGGCTTCCAGTGCTCCCCGTACAAGTCTGAATTTGTGCGTATTCGACATTCTCCGAAATGCGAAATTTCCGTTCAGCTCTCTCTCGCCTGCGGCCCCATCCGTGAAACGGAGCTGCGAATACTCGGTCTCTTCATTAATCAACATCGCAAGGCAGACACGACCATTGCCAAACTCCGCAAAGTCGGCGTCCAGGTGGGCCGAATGGTTCGCCGCGTTTCCAACAAGCGAGGAGGGTTGCGAAGTAAGGATGCGGTGCGGCTCGCCCATGCCTTCGTAAACTAGTAGAGCACTGTACTCGACTCCTTAGCTCCGCTTACGGAAACATGACGAAGATTGCTTGGAGGTTGTACTCCGCAAAATTTTCAAGAGAGCCCTCGACCTCCCGATCTCCACTTCCAACGCGCGACTGCTCGCGTTGGGGATGGTGAACACCTATCGGGAACTTCGCGAGGCGCATCTCGTTAACCAATGCACGCGTCTCGCTCAGACTGTGTCCGGTCGCCGCCTATCGTGAATACCTATCGGGAACTTCGCGAGGCGCATCTCGTTAACCAATACACGCGTCTCGCTCAGACCGTGTCCGGTCGCCGCCTCTCGGACCGGTTACATATCAAACATGACCACCATACGATGGAACGGGTTCGAATGCCCGAACTGTGGAGACGCGCCCTCTACGTTCGACCCCTTCCGACTAATATGAACAAGGAGGACCAAATGGCCGGCGCCAGGCGCGGGCGGATGTCCTGCACCGCCACTATATATAGCTCTAGGAAGCACGTCTTCTACGTCGACATTGCAGTCCCCTACCACTCCGGGGGGAATGGTACACGGCTGCAGTCATAGACGATGGAAAACAGGTGGACGGCCTCTCGTTCAGAGCGCCCAGCTCAACTCATGCGGAGGAGGTAGCGATCACCCTCGCAGCCTCCCATCGCGACTCTAAATTAATCCTCACTCTCTCACGGAGCCTAGCTGTCGTAACTTTTAGTTCGGTTAAATCACTCCACTTGCTCACCAAATTCTTCACCACAGTACTCGCGACTGCGATCCAACTCATCGCTCAATTATATATCGGTCCCCGGCCACCAAGGCATGTCAGGTAACGAATCCGCCCATGAGGCAGCCCGCGCACTCACCGGGCACCAGGCGTTTCTTGGGAGGACCTATAACCCAGATCACAGCCCTCTTGTTTCTTTTAAAGACATTACTGAGCACTATTGTGCCGAACACCGGCGCTACCCGGTTCCTATGAAGGGACTCGGTAAAGCTGGCGAACGAACTCTTCTTAGGCGCTTCACACACACCCTGCTGTGCCCGGCGGTTCTCAAGCACTTTGACTGTTCTTTTGACGGCCGCTGCTCATTCTGTGGGGAGGTGGCCGACATCTTTCACATGGTTTGGGCATGCAGGCAAAATCCTTCTCTCCCCCATCACCCCTTCCCCTACCCGAGAGGACTGGGAGGCGGCTCTGCTCGGCTGCCAGGAACTATCGGCCCACAAGGCCCTGGTTCTGCGGACCCGCGCAGCGGTCAGGACCAACGGGGTCCCGGAATGTGGGACTCCGCCTTGTATTGTAAGGGGCGAGACTCACTAGGGGCCTCTCCCCGAGCACCTCTCTGTACATATAGATTAATAAATGCTTTTCACCGCCACCACCCTTGAGAATCTTGGATCGAGACTGTCCTGAGCCCGGAAAATTAAACCTCGGGACAATTTATCGGCAGCCTCGTTTCCGAGGAGGAACTCATTTTTGTGAAATTGAAAAACTGAAAATTCGTTTTTGGGGAAAGGAAATGGCGCGGTATCTGTCTCGCATATCGGCGGACACAGACACCAGAACCGCGCCGTAAGGGAAGGGATAAAGGAGGGACTAATAGAAGAAAGGAAGAAAGAGGTGCCGTAGTGGAGGGCTCCGGAATAATTTCGACCACCTGGGGATCTTTAACGTGCACTGACATCGAACAGCACACGGGTGCCTTAGCGTTTTGCCTCCATCGAAACGCAGCCGCCGCGGTCGGGTTCGAACCCGGGAACTCCAGATCAGTAGCCGAGCGCCCTAACCACTGAGCCAGCGCGGCGGGTCTTTACAGATCTGCCTTTTCTATTTTCGATATAAATCGACACTCTGCTTCTTTTCCATTTAATTTATCCAGTTTTCACCTTCTGTGTTTTTTACTTGTCGTTTAGAGCTCTTTATTTCTCCATCCTTGTGTCCTTCACACTTCTCGACCTGGTGTCCTTCACTTTTACTGGTTACATTCCTAGTCCTTTTCCGCTACTGTGCATCAACGTTCCTTCTGTACGAGTATTTAAATACCTTAGCTGCCCACCTGTTATCGCCGATTTCCTCAAGTGTCCTCCATGTGATATTTTACTCTGAGCTTCAGTGCTTCGAACGATGCTCAGCACATATCCACCTGTACTGCCTCGTCTGTGGCTTTGTCATCGGCACCTAGCGCTAACCTTCCAACGCCTCCAATTTATTTCTAGTCCCGATTGAACACTTCCGCTTAAGCACAAAACCGCATTTCTAAAGTAAGCCCTGGCATCATTCTTTTCCAAATGCCTCTCAGTACTCCATACTTGTACCACATTGCCACATGTGGAACATATTTATTTATTTATTTTATTTACAACATAGTGCTAGCCTCATCTTGGGAGATTTTTCAAGACAGAGATAAATTGTTTACACGAATGAAAAACGTTTACGGTCAGGTTACTGCAAGAATGAAAATAATATTATTAAAAAAAATCTTGGCTGCAAAATTACTTGACAAAAAGAACAATGCCATGCAATACAATGTGATAAATCATGTACACAGAAAACAAAATTAAAAAATAATTCCAAAACCAGTGCACTTATTTCCATTCAAAATTTGAAAATCCTTCCGAAAAAGCATCAAAAAAATTGCAGGCGACCACATCATTCGGCAACACATTCCAATCTCGTGTGGCTTGCGGAAAGAAAGAAGATTTGAATGTGTCACTATGAAATCTGTACTCTATAATGTGCTTAGTATGCTTTGTTCTCGAGTCTACTGAGTTAGAAAATGACGAGTACTTATTTTTATCTATCTTGAATGCATCATTGAAAAGTAGAAAAAGAAACTTTAATCGCAAGAATTTGGCCCTATTTTGTATTGTTGGAAGACCAGCTTTGCGTAAAAGTGCTGTAGGTGAATCGCTACGGCGGCACTTGTTATAAATGAATCTAATGGCCTTTTGCTGAACGCTTGCTAATTGATCAATGCAGTGGTTAGTCAACGGAAATCAACAAATTATGCTATATTCTAGTACTGAACGAACAAGTGAGATATACGCTAATAATTTGGTGTCAAATCCGATGAGATCAGAATTCCTAAGTGCTTACGTTTATCAACTTTATTTAGTTTCTGGTTCTAAATACGATAGGTAAATATTAAAGGATTGTTTTTCCTGGTTACTGTCATAGAGATAGTTTTATCTAAGTTAAGCGTCATCTGCCAGTGTTGGCACCATTCGGAAACTTGCTCTAGTGAGTTGTTAAAAATTAGTTGATCTTCATAGTTACTAATTTCATTGTAATTGATACAATCATCTGTGAACATACGGACCATACAGTCGATGTTGTCTGCAATGTCATTAATGAAGATAAGAAAATGAAATGGAGCTAATACTGTGCCTTGAGGCACGCCGGACACTATTTCAGCACATCCCAAACGTTGCCCGTCATATTCAGCGAACTGGAACCCATTAGTCAGATAAGCCTGAAGCCATTGTGTTATTTTCCCAGAACCAAATAATATGTGTAGTTTGTGGAGCATTTTTGGTTGCGATACTCTGTCGAATGCTTTGGATAGATCAAAAAATGAAATGTCTATTTGCCCATGATTGTCGATAGTTAACGCCAAGTCATGAATGGTTTAAATTAAATGCGTTGTAGTTGACAAGCCTTTACGGAAACCGTGTTGGCTGCTACAGATGAAATTATTTACTTCCACGTAAGTCACGATACATTTCAGAATAACGTGCTCAAGAATTTTACAAGCTGTAGAAGTGATAGAAATGGGGCGATAATTAGAAGGGTTGTCATAACTTCTACTCTTATGAACAGGAATTATTTTAGCTATTTTCCAGTCGCGTGGTAATTCATTAGTTTTAAGTGATTTCTCATAGACAAGCTTAAGGCATTTGCATACCCATATTGCGTATCTTCTTAGGAAAGGATCTGGAATATTGTCTGGACCACTGGTCTTGTTGACATCAATGGCAAGCAACAAGGACAGACAGGATGCCAGGTTCAGTTACTTCCTCAAGTTTTGAGGTGCCATCAGGTATCAGAGGGTCTCTGTCAGGTAATATGCCATTGTCAGCAGTAAACACAGATTTAAAGTAATGGTTAACCTGTTCTGCTCTAAGTAGAGCTTCACTTGGCGGCAGATTATATTGCTATGGGACCTTGAATTGAGATATTGCCAAAATTTTTGAGGGACGATTTCAAGAAATTACTAAGGGTAACATTTTGGTATTTTGCTTTTGCTAACTTTAAGGCTACTTTGAGCACGGGGGAATTTTTACGAATTTTTTAAGTGCACCTAGGCAATGAAAATTTGTTTTTGAGTTTCCTCAGCCTGGAAATTTTGCGTTTTACCTGTACAAATTTTCATGTTATCCAGGGGTCCAGGGGTTAACTTTCCATATACTCTTGACTTTAGTTGGCACATGGTTTGTCAAGCAGTGCTCAACGTTGTTTTTGAAAATTAACCACAGCTTTTCGGTCGACACATCAGAATCGCTAAAATGATGCTGGAACTCGTCATAAGACTGTTCCAAATATTCAAGAATTCTGAAGTCGTCAGAGCAATCCCAATCGTAGACCAACCTTCTTATTCTTTCAACGGACTTTACCTCACATGTAAAAGTTGACTTGGTCGCTTAGTGATCAGGCAAGCCATCAACTGTTTCCCAAGAAAACCTTACACAGGCATGCCTATCACTAACTTAAGTGAGGTCTAGAATTTTTTGGTAGTTCTCGACCACAAGTGTGGATTGAAGGATAATCTGCTTAAGATCAAAGTTAAAAGTCATGTCCAAAAGGGCCTCTGCGCAGGCGCTATCCACATTCTGAAGAATTCCCATGATATGCCGGGAAGATTAAAGTCGCCGGTTAGTATAATTCTATTTGAGCACTTAAGGTGACGTTGCATGTATTCAATTAATTCATGTAATACATCGGAGCTAGAGCCTGGAGGTCGATACACTGTCCCTACATAGAAAGCCAGTTTGCCTATGAGAATTTTTCACCGAAGTGCTTCAATATTAATAATTTCAGGCATCGGTGTAACATGAAAGCTATTTTTTATTAGAATCACCACACCACCCCCACGAGAGTATCTGTCTTTTCGGAGGACAGTGTACCCGGGTGGGAAGATGTCATCACTAGATATGTGCGGAGAAAGCCAAGTTTCAGTAATAGTAGTAATATCAGGTGTGAGTTCAAGCAGGAAGGCTTCAAGCTCAGCCACCTTATTGGCTACGCTTCTCGCATTTATGTTCACTACAGTAACACTTTGTGCTGTCTCGCCAAAAAGTAGTTTACTGCTTGATTGGGCTCGTTTTTTTTTCAATGGGTACCCTTTCTTGCTGTACTGCATCACAGGCAAACAGCTATCAGTTTATTCTAATCTTATCGAAAACCAAGAAAACCTTCTCTTTATTATCTCTTTCAGCCTGGCACTGTTCCAAAGCTGCTTCCTGATATTTCGAACCCTTAAAGGGGCTGTGAAGGAAGCTTAAATAAAGTTGCGGCATGCCTGGGATACTGAAGCACACCGCTTCACGAATTGCGTCCAGCAAGGATTTTTAAAATGCGCTTTGTAAAATCTGAGTTATCTGTAGTTAAAATTTGAATTTCAGCGTCTTCGCGCCTATTCCTCTCCTCTCGTCACTTTTTACACACTGGAAGGTAGGCGCTCCTTCGCCGACCCCCCTCTGGGAGTGGAGCTTCCCAACCCGCCGTAGATCAGCGGCTTATTGGCCGCGGCGACGGTAGCTGCCTGACGTCTGAAAGAATCTAACCAATGGCCACCTCTCACCTTGTCTACACAGATGCGGGGGACGGAGGATGGTGCGAGCATGAAAAAGTCGCCGGGAAGGGCTCACCAACTTTGACGTGCGATTGTGGGTAGTCTGCTGCGTGTAGAAGAGTATTATTTGGTTCTGGTTTTCATGGCAAAGCAGTGCAGTGATGAAGTGAGTTGTGCTCTCCTCGGAAGGTGTTTCAGAGCCACTTTAAAGAAAAGTCTTCGCTTACAGACTAACTTGATCCCTTCAGCTTGGAACAATTCCTTAGTATCTTTGTCCCTGAAATCAAGCACATGCAATGTTTCACCCTCCTTGTTATACCCAAGGCGGTGCAGTCTTTCGATTTATGCAGTTGACACCTTTAACTTATCCTTGATAACCCTGTCAGCCACTTCGCATTCAATGTCTTCCAGCGTTTCAACTTCTCCTTCATTCAGGCCGTAGGCGATAAGATTTGAATGCCTGCTCGCGTTTTCGAGATTGTCAATATTTTGCGCAAAGTGAGAAAAAGTTTGCTCTATTTGGCTAATTCTACTTTCAACTTTTTGCAGTCTGTTGTCCATTTCAGCCAATGAATCTAGCTTAACATGTAGGGCTGCGAGTGATTCAGTAGCAGCTTTATTTTCACTTCTAACGGCAACTATGTCGGCAGCCATTTTACGGATTTCAGAAGCAAACTCTTGCGTGTTCAAGCCAGGGTTGCTCTCCACATCACCGGCAAGTAATAATATATGCTTAAGTGAGACAATAAAATCACCAAGGAGCGAACACACCAGCCGTGGGCTCGGCAGCACCATAAGAAACACATCGTTGCTGCGATAGCATTTACTGAAATTTTTTTTCACCTGAAGCAAGAAGATGAAATGGTTGGTCAACGTCATGTCGCTCACGGTGCCACCATACCACAAACCCAGTGCCGATGAACGGAGAGTGACTTGATTTAAAGCAGTGTGACGTCGATGTCACAGCGGCTGCCGATGTTACTGCGAGGGCCTGAACAGCGGTGATTCGTTCCCACAGGGGCAGATGCAGTGTTGTTCGATGTTCCTTGTAGCATCGTAATGCTCGGTATTACAGCAGTTCCGCGCTGTCAGGTCACTGTTGGTAATCCACGCATTCTCGTGATCAATGCAGCCAGGTAGAACGAAGCCAAAAGCCTGAACCAAAAAGACGAAATGGTTCGTCAACGTCATGTCGCTCACGGTGCCACCATGGCCAGTGCGGATGAACAGAGCGCGACTCAATTGGATTGGACTGGATTTGTGGTTTATCCCTCTATAACGGGCGGACATTACACCAAAGTCCTAGCCAACTTTGAGACGCTAAGGCAGTCTGTCCCGCCGTGTCGTCACCATCACCACCTAACGTTTGAATTGGATTATGGATTGGATTATGGGAGTTTAACGTCCCAAAGCGACTCAGGCTATGAGGGACGCCGTAGTGAAGGGCTCCGGAAATTTCGACCACCTGGGGTTCTTTTACGTGCACTGAAATCGCACAGCACACGGGCCTCTAGAATTTCGCCTCCATCGAAATTCGACCGCCGCGGCCGGGATCGAACCCGCGTCTTTCGGGCTGGCAGCCGAGCGCCGTAACCACTCAGCCACAGCGGCGGCTACGTATATTCCAATTTTCGATGTCACAGCTGCTGCCGATGTTACTCCAAGTGCCGTGAACAGCGGTTCTACTACGTATATGTTCCATTATTGCAGTATCTCTAATCCCTTCACCCTAACAGTCTGTAAGTGCTTTTCCATGCAATCTGCCCTTCATTTACCCATACCCCTAGACATTTGTATTATGCCAGCTTGCACATTTAATGCCCTTTATTGTAAGCACCTGGTCAGTGGAACAGTGCTGGTAGCGCCACCACATGCCCTCTGGAGGGAAGAGTGCTCTACTGTGCAGTGAAGCTACGGAGAAACGCATTGGAGAGAAAAGCAAAGCGTGGGGTCCCTTGTAGGCAGTTACTGTAAAAACAATGCTCACATTTGTTGAGGAAATTATAGTCTTCTTGGGCAACCAAGAGTAGTCAGACGTAGGCAGCCTTCATATACGTGACAGAGCCATGCAGTATATTGCATGTACAGTATTTATTGCTGTTATGAATATCTACAATACACTCTGTTCAGCCACAGTTGTACAAGAACAGGCCATAAATACAATGGTCTAGTGAGCTGCGACAAGCGCCTGTCACAAATTGCATTCTTCAGGCTCATTTCAAGTTTATGCCTTGTGGACACATGCACTGCTACACAATGCCATGTTACAATTATATACAGTTCACATCAGTGAACGAACTCACAGGAAATAAGACATGGCCTATACAAAAACAGTAAAATGACAGAACATAAATCAGTGGACAACAAAACCTATACATATCTAGGGTCACAGTAAAGCTTCTTCAGCGGGCTATTTGGCACATATACAGAAACATATTATGCAAAGTGGCAAATAGTTAAATACATGCGAGGGTGAGCTTTCAAAAGAACTCAAAGAAGAAAGTTTACATGCAAGAGACATGTATGGGTGATTAGAAGGCAACAACAGAAACAGATTGCACGTGTACGTCCAGGTTGATTGCACACGTACATCTAGGTTACAGCAGAATAGGCACAACGGCTTAAGATCACTGCAAGTAGTTCTCATTTTTCGGTATTTACACGTAAGATTCTTCACCGCCTGTGCTGCTGCTCACGGATTCTGTCCGTAGGTGACCAGCCAACACACTGTGGTGCCCCTCACGCTCACTTGAGCAGGCAGAGTCTGACTGGCTGCTGTTACTGCCAGTGCTTCCATCTTTGCCCGATGGTGACTGCTTGCTGAAGATGCTCCTCAGCTGAGCAACACTCCAGCTGATCTCCTTTGGAAAGTCATACAGTGCCTGCGGTTGGCAGCGGTCGTGAAAGGAGGACACCACAACACACTTCCCACGATTCACAAGCTGAGAGTCTTTGACGTGGACGGGAGGGTGGTGCCTGAGACGCACACCGGCACCGTCACTCACAGTGCGATGCACAGCCTGGTGGGGCTTAGGTGGCAGGGGCGGTGGTGGGCTCTCCGAGATGCCTTCGTCGCTGCTGTCCACTTTGACAAGAATGGCGTGATGAGTGTCACCTGCAACGTCGAGCTGCTCATTGTAAATCCGTAGGGATTCCTCATAGAGCTGTAGAGCTTTGCAGCCTAGAGATACGGGCTCTGCCCCTTGAGGCTCTTCAAGTAGGGTATCATCTGCCTGAGAGATTGCCTGTGATCTTCTAAGTAGTGTTCGGCGTGTCATGGCTTCCTGATAGCTGGGAGGCTCCATGGGCTTACTGCTGGCTGAGCGGTGGACAGGAGCCAAGGTGCAGTTTGGAGACTGCCGCCTGCAAGGACTTGTCCTTGAACGGTTCGATCCTTGCGACCTCTCCGAATGCGTTGACTCAAGCGACCTGTGAGACCTCTGGCTGCCTTCAGATGACGAGCTGCACACGCTGTTAACACGGGGTGGAGTATGAACGCTTGCGATGGAATCTGCTTTGATCTTGGCAGCAATGTCATGTTGCCTTGTCATTGGAGTGCTAAGGGCCTGACAGCTGTCCTGGCCTGCTGCACTCTTGTTAACTGGCCCTTCTTGGATGTGATCTATCTCATCTATCTTTGAGGTGGACTGGCTACGTTTCCAGTCAACGCTATGCAACTGGTTGGCAAACCACAATGCATGCCTGTCAGGTGTGGCCGCAGAGGTGTCAAATTTCTTGGTTCGCTCCCAGTTGCTGCTCTCCATTGGTGGTCTTGGAGCCTTGCCTTTGCAGTGCTGGGGTCGTCGCTTGGGTTGCTCTTCACCCATGTATTTTTGCAGCAGGCTTTCTTCAGAAGCGCTCCTGATGAGTGTACTGCAAGGCCTACTTACATCAGCAGCTGACTGCATGGCGTTCGCCCTCTGCTGACGTGCACGGCTCTTGCGCCAGCGGACAAGCGGATCATTGCCCATGACCGAATCTTCCTCACTCGGATGCTCGTTCTCTCTGTAGTTGCAGGACTTTGAATACTGGAGGTGTTGGGGCCGAATGTCCCTTGATACTGGAGAGGAACGAGCATAGAAGCCAGCAGCTGAGATGGTCTGGTGCCGTGAATGCTTGGGTGCCTCCCCACCACACTTCCTGCGACGTACTACATCGTTGCATGAGCCATCGATGCTCACACCATTGCTTCGGTTGTAGACAGTCTCCTGCACACCAACAGCTTCCAGGTGTGGCACGCTCTTGGTCATTCCCTGGAGTGCGGAGCTTGTATTCTCCATCTCAACGTCGTCTTCAGGTGTGTACAGCTGGGTGTCACTAAGGGTCAGGCCAGAATCTCTGCTGAGGTTTGTTAGAGACACTTTGGTCCTGTTTGGCAACTTGGGACTAGAATCCTCCATGAGGGCCCTTTCAAGACTGTCGATTGAAGAGTCATCTCTTCGGAAGGCACCTGGTAAATAGAAGAAAAAATAGTGTCAAGACAGAGGCACACAAATACAGTGTAGAGATTCAGGCTGCACACATGTTCATAAAATAATAGTCGCACTCCTTGTTAACAGCTTGCACATGAACAAGAAAATAGAGTGGAAGAGGAAAGTTTTCCCAAGTGCTACTTCCCTTGTACAGGCTCAGAAGCTTTACTCCGAGTTTTGCATAACACCAGCAGGCAACGAAGATCACAGTTGCTAAAGCCCACATGCGAAATAACTGAAGCACTCAGAGCATGACACTTCCCGAATGTCAGGCACACTCATCCAATCACGCAACCAAGCCAAAAACCTTCAGTGTTAAATGTCCACGCTGACATGTACCAAGTATTTCGCAAGCATTCTTTTTAATAGAGCAGCACAGCAGACAAAACACAAGACTGGTAGCAAGGACTGCATGCTTTTCATGGCTGCATAATATCATCAGCATGAAAAATCACTAAATTAACAGAAGGCTTGTATGAGAGCTGAATCTTGAATCTGACAAGTTTGACTGTGTGACCATAAAAAACAGTAACACGGATGCTTGAGAAATGGGTCTTCGACCTCATCCTTTAGAAGTCGAAAATACCTTGTGCATGGCGCTCTTTGGGCATAGATGCCCTTGCGCCATAAAAATCCATAATCATCCAACACTGATTCAAACACTTGCATGACTACTCAATTCATTTGTGATGCGAAACTGCCTTTTTATGCATGACTCTGAGAAGTTTTTTTCTGTGCGGTTTTGTGTTTCAGCATAACCAAGCATATTGTGCGGACTCAAGGCGCATGCGCTATATGATGCCAGCTGTGATACCACCATTACTACTTCCATCATGACCTGCCTCATTTTAGCGCAGGTTCTTTTAATCAAGCTTGGTATGCCTTGTTCCAGTGCATTTTTTGCTGCTGTCCTCTTTCCATATTCACTCTGTGCCCTCTCCTCTTAAATGAGCAGATGTCCATCTATTTGCAGCTGCCAGTTTTTTTTCTTGCATTTGCTTTTATGCTTCCAAACCAAATAATAGCACAACTCACTTCCACTTTCTTGCAAGCTGTGTGGGCTGTCTGACTCCTCCGCTCCAGAGTCCTGAATAGAGGGGTCCTTCTGTGGAGGCTCCCCAAACAGCATAAGTAGGTCCTTGCCAAAGATGTCCACGCTGTTCTCAATCAGATACTCTACCAGCTGAGGCACTTGCTCAGAGATCTACAGTCAGAGAGAGAAAGAAAAGAAAAATGTACAGGGATTAGAAGAATAAATTGCCGCAGCATGCAAAGTCAGCTGCCATTTGCGGAGTCAACAACATGAGGGGAAGGTGCAGCAAGGGTGCACCCATCCAACTATTTATGTACTGTGGACCCTCCACAAAATGCAAAGCCAGCTTCTTTTCACAGCGAAAATCACTACATTATGGCGGACAAACCTGTTCCGAGGGCACATTTGGGGTGCAGGGCGGGGGAATGTATTGTCAGAATAATGCTGAGCACCTTTCCTGCAAGCTTTTGCCATATGTGCTGTGATCTACAGCGCTGCCAAAATTGGTTCAGATGTACAATTGAAATTGTGAAAGAAGGGTGCAAAGCAGCTGTGGAAAATAACATTCAGCGCTGCCCACGTCTGCCACTAGGAAAGGGCACGCAGCCATGGTAAAGGGGTTTTTGCTATGCAGGAAAGCTGACTTACAGAGTTTGGCAAAGAACTCGACAGGTAGCAGAAGCTTACGGAATGCGGGTGTGTGAACAAAACTTGTTCCAGTGCAGTCAAGTGAGCCATTCTCTTAAAATGCCTAAAGGTATAAGATGGTGTGCAATGTCCATCAGCTGGTAAGGATACCAGGTGACTGGGCCACAAAGCAGCACTACAATAAATTCCTTTCTCAGGACACACATCCCACAAAAACTTTTGCTGCTGATAGTATGTGGAGCAAAGAAATGGTAGTCCTCAGAATGCACTTAACCAATTAGAATGGCATTTTTGTCTCATGCTTTAGTGACTTAATGAAAAATTTTATTCGGACAATCCCTTTCACAGTTGCAAATGTCCCAAAATTGCAAATTTCCAGTGCAGTAAATTTTTTTCTGGCAACTCACACATGCAACAGCGTATCAGAATATTGCAAACTGCACCAGCTAGGTATCCTAAACTCCCGGCTGTTCCATACGCAGGACTTCAGTGAACACAAATTTCTGCTTGAAATTTGCCTACATGTGGTAAATAATTTATAATGAGCTTTTTTCCCTCAAGCTTCTTCTATTCAGTGACGCTGAATCATGGCTATCCCATCCCATGAATGACGCTGAATCATGGCTATCCCATGACAAAGCAATGATATTAGTTTTTATGCTTCTCATTTCAATGCATTGAGTCAACTTAAGTTCACATGAGGCATAGAAAATTGGTACTATATTCGCTGCCCAGTAATCTGTAATTACTCCAACTTTGGGGACAGGCCGGCAAAAGTTGGAGTGAATTATTAATGACAAAGCAATGATATCAGTTTTTATGCTTCTCATCTCAGTGCATTGAGTCAATGGGCATCGAAATTTTCAAGGGCCATCCAGATGCACCGCTGCCACACGGAAAATTTCAGTGATCATTGAGTGAGTAGTGAGCATGACATCCAACAGTTGACACTAGGTGTAGCAACATGACTCCCAGCCTGTGTTATGGTAGCAATATGACTCCCAGTTCGATGTTCGTTGACTCAATGGTCACTGAAACTACCAGTGTGACAGGGGTGTAAAGTACCCGACTATAACATTAAGATGGCCAAATGTATATCTGCCATTGAAATCTGCCTCATGAAAGGCACTGTGTGCATTTATTGATGCTCATATGTATGTTCACGCATTACAAATACCACAGCCCTTCATTGCCAACAGTAAAAAGAGGTACACAGGCTCATGAGTTCCCGGGTTCGAACCTGACCCTGGCAGCAGCGTTTCGATGGAGGCGAAATTTGTGCTGTGCGATGTCAGTGCAGGTTAAAGACCCCCAGGTGGTCAAAATTATTCTGGAGCCCTCCACTACAGCACCTCTTTCTTCCTTTCTTCGTTCACTCCCTCCTTTATTCCTTCCCTTACAGCCCCAGTTCAGGTGTCCATGAGACAGATACTGCGCCATTTCCTTTCCCCGATAAACCAATTTTCAATTTTCAATTTTTCATTAGGGTAGTATCACATATTAACTCATTTCAACAGAAAAAAAGGCAGACGCCGACCAAAGGTTTTTTTTCAAAGACGTTTCGGCTTCCATACGGAAGCCTTGTTCACTAAATTTTTACTGTAGAACCGGGACGCTTAAATAGGTTTCAATAATCGTCCCAGGCATGTTGCATAGGTTGGCGGGAGATTGCCGATGTTACGATCAAGTCTTTTTTTGGTGGTCTGAATCACCAAGGACTTGAGATACTGGCGTCAAAGCCAGTTCTTTTCTTTGGCGATGATAGAAGCCACTTCCCAGCAGATATCATGACCTGCCGATACGGCGTGCTCCGCAAGTGCGTTGGAAGTGACTTTCTCGTCCTTCACGTCCGACATGCGTTCTTTCAGACGGCTTTCAAAATTCCCGCTCTCGCCGATGTAAACATAGTCGCACTTGGCGCAGGGGATTCTGTACACAACACCCGGAAATTTTTCTCTTTCTTTCTTTAGTTTGTCGCGGTTTTCTGTCTTTAGTTTGTCGCGGTTCTGCAATAAAGATTTAGTGAACAAGGCTTCCGTATGGAAGCCGAAACATCTGTTTTGACAAAAACCTTTGGTCGGCGTCTGACTTTCTGTTGAAGTGAGTTACTACCCGACCAGACGAGATTTCGTCAGACCTTAAACTTCATTTAGTATCACATATTTATATCCTAGGCATACTCAGTGATGGGACTACTTGCGCCATTGCATTAAGCCTGCGACATGCTGCTACAAAAAAGTGGCTCTTGATGAAAATGCACCTATGCAGCACCAGAACACTAATCCAGCAATCAAGAGCCTCAGTGAATGCGAGGTGGTGGAGGCTGCCGCCTAATGTGCACAGGCATGACTGGTTGATTCTCTCAACATGCAGTGCTAAAGGCGACTGAAGGAATCCAACAAAGCCTTTTTCTGCTTCGTCGCACTTTGCTGCCTACTGTTAGTACACAATGTGCACGCATTTTATGCATCTGCCTCGATGACACTGCCAAATTGTCAGGAAAGAATGCAGTGCTTGCATATGCAATGAAAAAAAAATGCTTTTATGAAAGATAAATACTCTTAAATTTCAGCCCCAGAAGATTTACTGGGCTTTTATGCAGCACTACCTGCATATAACTGTGAGTAACGTTTCAGATGCATTACAGCTGACAGCTAGATTGCAAGGACCTGACTTGGGTTCACTGTAACAACACTGCTAATAACCAAGCTTCTGATTTGTTTGTACAGTACAACCATGCTAATTCCTACCTTCAGAGCCGAAAATTGGTAAGATTAATGGAGTTATAACTGGATCAGCCACTTCTAATGACATGGAGGCATTCTCTGTGTATCGGCATACGGTGACCACGCCACGTACACATGATCTCGAGCATGTGTGGTTGCTGGACGTCTTCCGTCATGCGAGTTCACATTAAAGTTAGTGCGAGGAAATAATCCCAATCAAGTCCTTTCATTGCAAGCACTCAAAGCAGCAAAGCGTGGGGGACGCACGAGGCTACACTGAGACCACAACCTACTGCCATGGTCAAGACCATGAGCGGATATTCCAATACCGCTTGAGAGGACCATGCATGCTCAACAAAATAAGCATGGTCTTGTTACACTGCAAGAAATGTGTGCTATGCCAGGAAACAACAACAGCGTGGTCGTGCTCCAGCTGCAGCATCATAGTTCTAACGAAGCAAAGTGCCTGGACTCATTCAGAATCATCGCTGTGACCAGCAGCCTTCATTGCAGCTTTTTTGAGTGTTTTCCTGCCATGTAACATGCAGGAGTGCATAGTCACATGACAAAGTTTAAACCTCGTATGCTTTATTTCAAGCTTAAAACAATGGTAAAGCTGCACGGAAGAAAACAACTGAAATAGGCATTTCTCAACATGCTCTGTAACGTCAGCATGAAAAATTTTGCACAAAAGTCAGAGATACAGAAGTTATCTAATTTGTTAACAGTCAAATTACGTAAATTTAAAACAAAAGCTAACACTATAAAAAGCCTGGACTGTTCTGGTTCTCAATAATGAGTTTATCCAGCGTAGCTGTTGTATGGTTTTGCAATTTGTTAATTTGTGATTGCTCCTAGTAATCACCTTTCGAAGGCACAGTGATGGGGTCATGTGGGCGCCAGGGAGGGCTCTCTTTACGAGGATATCACGTGGCCGGCATGGACAAAAGATCCAGACACTGTGAAAAACCTACTTTATACGGAATTTTACCTCCCCACTCTCAGATGCCAAAGAGAAAAATAAAGGTGACAAAGTACCTTCAACATCGCTGCAATGACAAATCAACAATTGCAGGAAGTGCACCAAGCACTTCCTGGGGTTCTTTAATGTGCACTAACACTGCACAGCCCACAGGCGGTTTTGGTATTTTGCCTCCATCAAATATAGCTGCCGCGGCCCGTCCTGAGTTCACATTTAGTAGTAAAGCACCACAACCACTGAGCCACTACATAGGGCTATGCGTCCATGCCCACTGCCCAGTTACCTGCAGCGATCTTTAGCACAGGTAAATGTAATGTAGAGGACGTCTTTGTACTAACCTCTGACTGCAGCGTGGGCGAGTGGTAGCTGTCGACAAACTTTGGGCTCAACAGGCTGGGGCCAATGCACACAGCCAGGTTGGACGAAGGCATCTTATTCTCTGCGCTGCGGCTGTTGATATACCACAGGACACACAGAAAGTGGCGGAGCAGCTCCACGTTAGCCGGTGGAAGCCTTTTCAGAAGGCTGCAATGAAAATGAGAAAAGAGTTGTAACATGCTGAATAGGAATGCGCACTATGAAAATTTAAAATTTTTGCTTTGTTTCCCAAGCTGCCGGGTAACGTGACATGAGAATTGCAAACCTAATGTTGAATCACATCAAGAGGCTAAATCACATCAACCTATAGGGCAGGAATGTGGAGGCTAATGAAAATATCAAGTAAGGACAGTGCAGAGAGCTATGGAATACAAAATTACAGGTGTAACATTATGAGAGCGGAAGAGATCAGAATAGGTCAGGGAACAAACGAAAGTTAATGATGTACTATTTGAAATCAAGAGGAAATAAATGATGAATTTTTATGGCATAAGAGCAGCTTTGGCCATGGCTCAAGTTATTTCCTTTTACATAAGGTGGGGGTCAAAGATCCATTTTAGAAGCATTTCATACCAGAGAAGCCAAGCCACAAGCCAGGGAAAAGCTTATACCTATTGTATAACTGGTGGGTTCCCAGCCGCACTGGGTACAGAACAGAAGAAATGGTTCGGTTTGGGTTTGATTTATGGGATTTAATGTTCAAATCGACTCAGGCTATAAGGGACGCCATAGTGGAGGGCTTCAGGTAATTTAGACCACCTGGGTTCTTAATTGTGAACTGACATCGCACAGTACATGTGTCTCTTGCATTTCGCCTCCATCGAAATGCGACCACCATGGCTAGGATCGAATCCATGCCTTTTGGGCCAGCCACCGAGCACCATAACCACTCCACTACCACAGTGACTAAAAGAAGGAAGGGGCATGTGCAGGGCAAGATAACTGGTGGTCCCTTAGAGTAAAATTGTGGATTCCAAGAGAGGGCATCTATAGTAAGGGGGCATCAAATTGGAAGTTTGCGAGGATAAAGTGAGTGCAGCTGACACAGGAGGTATATGGGAGAGCCCTCTGTCATGCAGTAGACATAGAGTGATGACGATGATCAACAAAGTGTTTAGAGGGAGGGCGACAAGCCATCAGTATTCTTAGTTTCAAACCATGAGAAGGCTTAACCACGTTTGAGGCAGCCGCACTTGTACCTGATCGTGGCTGTACTAAGCAACATAGCAATCTGAACTGCACTTAACTTGCAAACCATAGTTACCACAACCTGTGCAACCCTGGTTAATACCGTTTGTACACGGGCACCCATAACCACAGCTAAATTCGGCGAACCGGGGCCATTTAATTGCAGTCACCCTACTCTGGATAGTACTCTTAAGCACACTAAGTGTATTCCTTAGAGCAGGCGGAGTCTGCAGATCCACTCATACTTACAGGACACTATACAAAAGTAATAATGCGAAAGCATTACTAGTCCCATTACGAGAAAAGCTGGCAGCATGTGTATGTGTGCAGTGTGTGTCCGCATGTGCACATGCATGTATGTGCAGATAGTACAGAAAATGCCAGCGATGTCATCAAGCAGCTGTATGACGTACACAGCAAGCTGAGCATCCCCACTTTTAGAATTTCCTATATATGTCATTTGTCTATATATGCTCACCACTGGCCGACCTCTGTGTGGCGTCAGTTTTCCTGACATTCATACCAAAATTGTGACCAAGCGTTTGTCGTATAGCGTTCCAGGTGGCGTCACATGGAAGTGTGACACCACTGGTATGAGTTTTTTCACGTACCCCCGTCCTGTAGACTTTTTCTGCCAACTGTATACTCGATAACAAAATTTAACGATGGCAGCAATTTCACTTTAGGCAAAACATCCATAGTGTCTTCAATTTGATATTTCAATATCAAACATGCCTCCTGGGCCAACTCAGTCTACTAACAGCTTCGACAAGCATTACACACTGCCCACAGTATGCTGTGAATCATTCTAGAAACTTAGATTTGCATATTTCTCAGCACACCGTATTAGGACTGGCTGAACAAACTCCACTAAGCAAACAGCACTTTGCTATTCTCACTGCAAACTCAACCTACCTGATCGTGTAGTCCCTCTTTTTCCACTGGGGTTCCACACGCAGAACCTTGAGCCACTCGGAGTAGAGGCACCGCTGAAGCAGGCAGTCTGGTAGGCAACCCAGGAACTCCTGAAGTCAAATAAGCAAGTATAAATGCTAGTCATAGGTGCAAGCACGAAATTCAGCAACTCAAAGAAAGTCAGCAACATCGCAGCCCACATCACTGCAACGTCACTGTCAGGCTTGTACAACATGCATTTCTCTGAAGCTTAAACCAATATAGTATGTGCCTCATAATTACTTGGGCCAGTTGGTGCATATCTGAAAAGTAACACATAACAGCGCATCATCCTAGTCGCCTTTCTCGTCATGTCTTTTCCACTGTTTCCTGTTAGTTTTCCAGCATATGCGTATGATGTGTCAAGTTCCTACTGAACACACTGCTGATTGCATAACACTATTTGTGAGCTTCAGTGCAGCATTGACAGCAACGGAGACAAATAATTTACGCTTTGCTGCAGAGTTTAGTTTCAGCTCCATTAAAACTGCCCACCAAAGCATTCAGATCACCACCTCTGCGCATGCCATACTCACAAAATGCTGAGTACACTTCAACATTATGTACTATCGCGCTCAGTATGAGCTACACTGCGCCAATGCCCAGGAAGGCACTAGCGCGGTTTAACTCATACTGAGCATGATAGTACCATGACCGATATGAACCAACTAAATATGCACAGAATACGTGAATACCTTGCAAAATGAGTACTTATTAGCAGTATTATATGAAACACTCTTTTTTTTTACTGCTTCAGGACATTCCAAGCCCTCCATAAATGCTTCAAAAGTAAATGCTCAGCACATCTACTATCCGTGAGCAAAATCCTGGATTAACCTTTAATGCCTGCCAAGTGGTGTTCAGAAAAAAAAATGCAATAGACAGACTGCACAAACAATAAGACTTGGTCCACTTGTTGCTGTCTTCGAAAAATAAGAATGACAAAAAGTGTAATTCATACTTAAGTGAGTAGTAGAGAAGCTCATAGCACAGAACTTTAGAAAAAAAAAACCAAGGTCAGCAGTTTCACTATACAAATTGCAGTGTGAACCAAACTTACTTCGGTTGACAACAGCTCATCACCTGTTCTGAGCACACTATGAAGCGGCAAATGCCCTTTAGAGGAGGCCCTTCAGCTTCGAGAGGGCCTCATATGACGGGCATTAGTCACTCTGTTCTTGAGCTGTATCAGAGTATATACTGCTTTACAGCTCAGAATTCGGCCCATGATACCACAGAATCCTTTTGCTTTGCAGGCACAGACTGTATGTGAAAAGCACAACACATGGGCTATCGAGCCCTGCATACCTTAAACACAGCGGAAACTACATGGATGGGCACGTCGGACAAGTTGAGATCTGGATCCTCCTCTAGCCTGGCTTGCAGTTCGCGTTTGGAGCGAACGTTGCCGGACTTTCGGAAAATTCCATACGTGAAGGGGCCCCGTAAGAAGAGCTGCCGCAGGAGAGTCTGCACCAAAACAATTCAAATGGGCAAAACATTAGAATAAAACAAGCATGAAAAGTGTTGCAAATCATGTTGCCGTTACAACAAGCCATTTCCAAGAGCTCTATCTCACAAGCAAACAAAGAAGATTAAATGCCATAACCTTCCATGCTCAAGCAAATTTAAAACCTGCTTTTTGTAGCCATTTGTTATCAGCAGCAGCTCGACAGTCAACTACTCTGTATATCTGTGCATAATGCCTTTAATAGCCTTACCTCAAGCTACATGCTAATAAGATTTGAAAGTCATGAAATGCCTAGCAAGTGGCGCGACCTTCTACCACTCATTTTTTGGAAAACTGAGCAATGGCAGAGTAGTATCCCTTTCTCTGACAATTCGCAGGGTTAAAGGCATGTTTCGGTGTGCCTTGAACTTGGCAGAGCATGTTGTTGCACACAATTCTTGAAAATCACCCGTCGCAGTAGCTCAGTGGCTTTGGCGCTCTGATGCTGATCCCACACTCGAACGTGGCGGTCGCATTTCGGTGCAGTATTTCGGTGGAGGCACAATCAAAAAGTGCCCATGTGCTCTGCAATGTCAGTGTGCATTAAAGAACCCCAGACAGCCTAAATTAATCCAGAGCCCTCCTCCGCTAAGGTGTCTTTCATAGCCTGTGTGTCGCATCAGGATATTAAACCGTACAATCTACAATTCTTGAAAATAGTGTTTAAAACCTCATTTCTCCTCAATAGCAGACACGTACAACAATTTAAAAACTACAAAAAAAGCTTACAGCTGCTCATGACCAGCTCCACTGTCAGATTAAATAAGGCACATAAAGATGCTTACCATGACGGGCTTAGGAAGGACACCGTTTGGAGAAACCTTGCTCAGTTCTTGGCCAAATAGGCTCCCCACAACAGGAGATATGCTGCCGGAGTCTGTTGAAGACTGTTTAGATGAGGGTTGCTTCTTGAAAGGCCAGTTAATGAGAGTTGGACGCCGTGGTTTCTTCGGTTTTTCTGCTAAAAGAAGAGAAAAGATGTAACGTTAGCCACCAGCTACAGCTGCAACAGCATAAAAATTCACAATCAAAAATGTTAGGTGCTGACGACACTTCAATCTAGAAACTGGTGCACAACATAACGAGGCAAAAAATGATCGTCAATGAAAAATCGCAGTAATTACTGCAAGATGCTTTTTGCTGCTCATGAAATTGGCTCCATTATCTCAAATGCGTAATTCCACCCATGCATAGAAACCAGTCAGATTCTTTGCATTACATTGGCAGAGCCTGAGGCAGAAACACTCATTGTGTGCTCCTTGGTATCAGAAAATAGGACAATCTATGAATGAAACAGGCTTCAGAGACTGTCTTGGTAAAAATGCTTGCTACCAAATAATGGTGGTAAGCTCCTAGTACATATGCAAGCTGCGATGTAAAGAGTTATGAACAGAAAGGCCCTGTGCTTCTCCCCGCCAATAGACTAGACTCCAGCCCACTGAATGTTTGTAACAGCTGTCTGTTGGTTACGAAAATTTCTGCCCTAATAATCTATGCAGGCTTAAATAAACCCAGTTCATTTGTGTTAAAATATGAAACACCCACAACTAAATTACTGATGGTATGTGTACAGTCATGTAAAAAGCATCACAATGTTCAAGAAACTAACATGCTTCTAATTATTAGATAGAAATAGGCACGCAAAGGACCATGCAGTTATTCTTTTCATGGCAGCGAGAAACCCAGAATAAAACAATAAAATTGGTCTACACAACTATGCCGATGATGCACGGGCTGAGAAGCTCAGCACTTGGGGGAATTACCATTAACTGCACTTTCAAGGTAACAAACAGCTCAGTGGTAATAGTGCTGAGTTCGCTTACTATGCCAAGCAGCAATTCGTTTGTATCACACTGTCCAAAAAATGCTGCACGTTCGCTGCATGCACAAATGTGCACATGATACCTATAAAGATGCTCTAATGCTTACCATCAGCCAGGGTGAACTTGTGGTAACTTCTCCTCAAGATAAAGGCACACTTGAAGCCTGTGATGACATCGGACAGCGTGGACAAGTCTAGGTTGGAGCTCTGCAGCAGTTCACGCACAAAGTTCATCTTGATGCAGTAAGGGAACTCGTGCCCTATGAGAGGGTATGGTGCCTCATCCTTCCCAGTCTT
Organism: Amblyomma americanum; assembly: GCF_052857255.1. Classification (NCBI taxonomy): domain Eukaryota; kingdom Metazoa; phylum Arthropoda; class Arachnida; order Ixodida; family Ixodidae; genus Amblyomma; species Amblyomma americanum. The sequence continues at coordinate 26,422,963 of NC_135503.1, forward strand.
GACCCACAGCTGGAACTCATCGGGGTTTAGCGCCTGCACAGAGAAATTGGAGGGCATACTTTACGCCTATGCTTGCACATGATAGAAACACATTAGAGCAAAGCAACTTAGAGCATTGCTCCTTAATCTTTGCAAAGTGGCCATATGGAATGCTTGGCTTTTCAAAACTGAGTTTCTCAAATGGTATGATCAGACAGCTCTGCCAAGACAGAACAGGTGGTCAAATAAATTACGGTACAGGAATGGTAGTCTACAAGTTGCCGTGATTAGACAGCATTAAGTTTTTTTTTCTTCCACTACACAACTGTGAAATTAAAACAAATTCGTCAAAGCAGGGATAGATGCTAACTACAATTAGTCCCGTACCACTGCTCCCATGCACTCACTTATTAGTATCACAGTTTTCGCTTTTAGTAGCATATGTACATTTGCGACAGCGCAGTAAGCAGAAAAATGCAGAAAATTATGTAAAAATGTCGAATATAATAGCACAGTATTCAGCTCACACTTGCATATTTTTTCGTAGGCAACTAAAACACTTACGCCATCCAGCTTTTGCGTGACGAGATAAATGCAGTCCTTCGTGGTGTGGGTGTTTGTGATCCTGATGGTTTCTTGCTGCAGTCAAAGAAAAGGAAAGATCCAATGCTGAAGTTAGCAGCACTTGTTGAAGGGCTGTGCCAGAATACATTTATGCTAACAATATTCTGAACAGAGGTGCTGAGATGGCAAACCTGCTGCCACACACTTCAAGTAGACAACTGGTTGCATTTAGATGCATCAAACTAGCAGATAACTAGCAAACCTAACTATAATCAATATGTATATCATGTAGCATGCGGCCTGCTCAGGGCTTTTCAAAGTTATTTGAACTTGTCGAACTAATGTTTTGGGGCACTGCTTCCAAGTGATTGAGAAAGGCAACTACACCTTATTTAAAAGGTGCTGTTGATGCAACTGAAAACAATAGCTCTCACACATATTGAATAGACTGTACTGACAAAAAAAAAGCATCACATCTGAAGTCATGAGCATAACTGACGAAACTTGTGATGCTTAACAGCTGCCTTTCGGACACAAAAGTGCATAACAATGTCCTGAGAACACTACACTACTGGTATGCGCCATGAACTGGAAGAAACCTACGTATTCCTGTTGCGATATGGGATCCCAGTAGTTGACCTGCAGAGCTGTTGGCTGGCGCCCTTCCCTATCTTTGGCCTCGGATATGAGCCTGCGAAATAAGACGGCACAAAACATCACACACCTATTAAAAAAGTGTGGTGCACAAAAGAACTCCTGTTTCATAATAACATTTACTGAACGAAACTATCGTAGTAAACGTGTGTGAATGCATGAAAGTTTCTGTATGCAATTTACAAATTGTTGCAGTGAGAATAATTACCAATGTACATGTGCAGTCAAGTTTATGAAAGGTAACTTTGCACCCAGGCACAAACTTTTAAATTTAAAGGTGCACTGTGTAATTTGTGTTCTCATGATTAGGCTGCTTTATTAACTCCATGCTACATGCAAAAAATGTAATGATAGTCATTTTTTTGCCAATATAGCCTTCCACAAACTTGGCTGTGGGTGTATGTAATTATGCCACTTCCATAAGAAGTAACTTTCACATACAAAGGAGTGATATTACTGTGTGACTCAATGTATAATTAAGTACAATGTGGCAATGCAGAGATCTGCTAACAATGAATGTTTGAAACATCAGCTGGCATCGTATAATACCCAATAAGAATGCAGTGAATAAAAAACAAACTAAACTAGCCATATTACTTGCTACACCTCCAGGTAGAAAATCAGCAAAGGAACTGCTGGCACAATATCTCCTCCCGTCATGAATTATGATCCTGTAGAAGGAAAACTCAAAATTTTTGTAAGATGCCCGAGTTTTTGAAAGCTGTCTAGGCAACAAAAAAGTTAGCCCTCCCTGATGATTAATTATCCTATTTCTGCCAGGTTCTTACATCCCCATGTCACAACTACAGTGTTATCAGGATGTAAATCGCACTTTTGTTCTTACTCATTGCTGTAATAAGGCATTATGTAGACAATTCAGTTTGTTTCAGGGATTTTGAAAACGCTGATGTGTTTAAAACAAGCGATGTGAACAGAGGAGGTGCCCTTCTTAACAGTTTTCTGAATTGATTTCAGATGGTACATGTGGGTTGTCACAAAGGGTTCAAATACATGTAGGCTCCAGCCATTCTCGGCACCATGTATTATAGTAATGACCGAAAAGCAGACAAAACAAGTTGCGCACAGGTTTGCATAGGCCTTGACTGAGGGGGATATTTCAAGACAGAATCAAGAAAGATGTGCGCAGCTTAATCATACAGGGGAGGCGAAGTGTAAACAAGATTCCCCCCCCCCCCCCCCCCCAACAAAATTATAGCGTTCTCGGGTTACGCGAAAGCGCAAATTTAAAAGAAACTGAGCCCGCCACACCAAAGGAGGCTTTTAAAATACATGTCAACGCCTCATTGCGAGTCGCTTTGCGCAACAAACTGACACTTGACTGGTGATTCATCAGCACATTCAGCCTTCCTTATCCTATCAAAATCAAATGCAGGATTAGCCAGAATTCACTAGAAAGCCCCTGTACTGAAAGTAGCCGTGACAATCGATTAGCAGTGCGCAGATAACGCAGTTGACAACGCATTATCGCACCCAGCCGATGACCTCATTTCCTAGATTTTTCGGCAGGGACGAAATTACACAAATCAATGAGGTGGTCAGCTCAGTGGCCAGAGTAGCGTAGCGTGTGTTATGACACATGAAAACTAAGCACGGACTTGTAACAAATCATCAACACAGGTACGGTAACGCGAGCCATTAAAAAAAAAAAAATGGGCACTGCTATATACAGACGAATATATATATTTTTTTCTTTACTGGCACAATTAACAGTCATGTTTATAACCGCAGGGGATTGGTTTCAAATGCATATGGACGTTAGAAAATTAGGTCACGATTCTAGGGCACAAAATAAAACAACACAAATGCGCACGAGGGGAATATACTGCAGCTCGAAATAAAAAAACAAAAGCATGGCGATTCCATTTCGCGAGGCCTAATTTTACTAAAGCCTACAATCATGGGAAACTTAGGCGCCTTGCCAGCGCGCTTGTTATGCGTGCTGAGTGTAAGGGCCGGAAATTTCGGGCACAAAAAACAATCAAAGTACGAACGGAAGCTTACGCAAGTGACCCGTGCGCGCTGCACCGCTGCATTGCACACTTCGACTCGCAAAACGTGCAATCGCAACCATTGCCACTTTTTCGTGACATCCCGGAAGTTGGTGAAGGAGCGAAAAATGGAAAACGAAGCGCCTGATATATGTGTCACTTCCTGGAGCCAGCGGCGCGGCGAGTGACATCGTGGTTATTGTTCGTACCACCCAGTTTATTTCGTTCCTTACTCTGTGCCAGCAACAAAACACGGCGACGCCAAGAAAATGATTAGGTAACAATTGCGATACTTACTGCGCGAACTGGTTGTGCCACAGGTCCCTCGTGGCCGAAGAACTGCAAAGATCGAGAACACACAAGGGCAATGCGGTCACACCACGGGCACGGACTACTCCGACATCGGCACGTTCCAAGCTTTGCATACTGGTACACACCGCGAAGAAACCGCGCGCGCGCGCACACACACTGGCACACCTTGGCTCACGCTGACGAGACGCTTTAGTTTCCGAGCGGTGCAGCTGCTGTCAACACCGGCGCCGCGCCAAATTCAAGAAAAGCCCGGAACGCACACTGGCGGTGCTGGTTTGAACCCAAATATTTTCCAATGTCAAGGCCAGTGCGCGCGCTCGCCCCGAGCAGAGCAGCACGGGATAGGGCGGATAGCGCCGTCGCGAGCGCTGCTGGTGCAGGACACCGGAAAGGAAGAGTGAAGAAACCCAAAGAAGGTAGGGGAGGAGGAAAAAAAGAGGAGACAGTGTTAGGCTGGGCAGGCCTATGTGGGTGGGTGGGGGGTGAGGGGCAAAGAGCCAGAAGGATTAGGGGAGGGACCCACCAAGAGAGGAGGATGAACAATGAACGAAAAACTTTCCTTCCCGTCTGCGAACTTGTCACGCTGCTGAAACCCGATAGGGGATCGGCGAGGGAATTCGGAGGAGGGGGAGAAACCTCTTTCCCCCTCATTTCCTTTCCTCCCAGACAGCAGGGACTACAAAAGCTCGCAAGAGTACATCTACGGGCTAGTTCGCTTCAGCACCCGCTGTCAACTCTGGAACCTGCTCCTTTTGCGGGGCTTCACCTTGAGTCGCAAACGGAACCCGACCACTCGCCACTTCGCGATTTTTGCCCGCGTTTTTTTTTTTTCTCGCTTCTCCCGAAGCCCGTCCCCGAAGCGACCTGCAGGTGTTCGCGAGACGAAGTCCAGGAAAAAGAAGAGCTGATCACCAGAGCTTGAGGCCTTTTTTTATATGTATGTGTTTGACTTCTACCGCTTCGTTTATATTCTTTGGGCATCCGCCATTGTCAGTTCCGAAATAAAGGAGGCGCAGCTGTAAACTTAATAACGACAGCCCCCCCACTGCGGGCACGGCTGCTCCTGGGGCTACGTGCTGCTGCCTTTAACAAAGCAGGGGCTTTCCCGGAGGCCACCAACCGATGCACCAGCCAAGAGCAAAAAGAGGAAGTAGTAGGGCTCGACAGGGACACGTGAACCGTTGCCTGAACGGCCATCCCCTTCCTGCCGTTCCTTTCTCCCGGTTTTCGCGGAATCGCGCCCCTTTCGGCAAAGAAAGGAAACGCTAACTGGACAAAAGCCCATCTTTCGATGAATGAGTCCAGAGTTCTTCGTCGACTACAGCGAGTACTACGCGCGGCGTACGCATCTTATAAACGAAGCAGCAGCATTCACGAACACGTACTCGAAGACCTCCACCACAGTCCACGCATACTGACTCAACGGAGAGGGACCAGAAATACAAGGGAAAAGTGGTGCTCGTTATGACATACATGACGGAAGCAGACAGCTGCCGAAACCAAGGAGCATGGGGGGGGGGGGGGGGGGGGGTCTTTTTTGTTGATTTGTAGTTTTTCATCAATTGGGCATTCCAATCTTTTGCTTTCGGGGGTATTTATGTGTAGCGTAAGAGAACCTTGAGAGTGTTAACCAGCGCCACCCTCGTCCATAGCGGCGGACGTAGTACGTCCTGTATTACCGCGAGTGCCACGTAGGCATGTAATTGAACGGTGAGGGCGGAAGCTGTGCGAGAACCCTCTTAAGCCACCTATGGCATCAAGACTGCAAGATTCGAGGCGCTCAGACAAGGGAACGGAAAGAGGTGTTCGTTATGACATACATGACGGAAGCCAACAGCCACCGATACCAAGGAGCATAGGGGGATGTCTTTGTTAATTTGTCGTTTTTCATCAATGGGGCATTAATGAAAGCAGAAGAAAAAAACAGCCACATGCCGCCGGTGGGATCCAAACCCATGACCTCCGAATTTCGCGTCCGGTGCTCTACCACCTGAGCTATGGCGACGGCTGTCCAATCTTCAGCTTCCGGGGGTATTGTGTAGTGTAAGCTAACCTTGGTGTGCTTACCAGCACCACCCTCGTCCATAGCGGCGGACGTAGGTCCTGTATTACTGCGAGTAGGCCACTGTAGCGCGAGTGCCACGTAGGAACGTAGTCGAACGGTGAAGGCGGAAGCTGTGCGAGAACCCTCTTAAGCTACCTATGGCATCAAGGCTGCCAGATTCGAGGCCCTCGTTGAACTACCAAGTACGCAAGTGAAGGGAAAAGAGGTGCTCGTTATGGCATAAATGACGGAGGCCAACAGCCACCGAAACCAAGGAGCATAGCGGGATTCTGTTAATTTGTCGTTTTTCATCAATGGGACATCAATGAAAGCAGAAGAAAAAACAGCCACATGCCGCCGGTAGGATCCGAACCCACGAAGACGAAGTGTGAATAAGCAAGGAATACACCAGATGTTGAAAGAAAACATTTCAGAAGCAAGGCTGAAGGAGTAGGATCTAAGGGCAAAGAACCTCCAAAGGGGTGGTTTAATGATGGAGTGAAGTGGAGAAAGCTCATCAGAAACACCGACCCTACATAGAAGGGAGACAAGTGCGTAAAGATAGAAACGGGTTGAAGAGAGCGAGAAACGAAACTGGAGAAGCGCATGCGCCGATCGAATCCATAAGTTTAAAAAACTATTGGCACTTGGCATGGCAGTCCTCCTGATATATTCACGGCGCTTAAGATAGCGTGTGAAGTTGGCGCTTGCGATTAGCTCCATCTCCAAACGAAGCACGAACGGATCGGCAGGTGAAAGGAGGCACAAACGCGACGCCCAAGCCGCGCCAGCTCGCTGCCCATTTTTCACCACCACCCGGGGACAAACTCAATCTCAAAGATCTCCAACTGTTACCCCCCACTCACGTGCACCGTGTTTGCATGGCGCGCACTGAAGATGGGAAAAAGAGGAGAATGGTAGAAGGGGCGCCAGCAAGACATCGGCCACAACGTAGTCGCCGGCGCCCGAGTCCACGTCTCCGCAAATGGCGCCAACGCTTTCAGCGATAGAGGAGGGGTAGACGCGTCATTTCCGATTTGGCGGGCGCCCGGCTTCCCACCCTCAGGGCACGTCTTTTCCGTATCATCCCGGAACGGGATAAGAAGGACAAAAGGTACGCGACGCACGCCCGCCTTCCTGGTCGAGGGGAAAGGAGGCTGATGTTTGCTGCAGCCGCCGAGGCCTAGACGCTACGGGGACGACGTGCTCGCGGCCACGCATACACATCCTCACCGCCGCCACCGTCGAGACAGCGGCGGGAAACGGCGCCCGAACGAACTCGCGCGGCGGGAGAATCCACGCCACACCGTGGGCGCCACGGGAGCCCTGCTACTCCCTCCCCCGCCACTTTGCGCCGTTTCGGGTACCGCTTTTTTTTTCTCTTTTGCAGACGCAAATCTGTCGCCGCTTTTGTCCAGCAGTGCGCGGTGTCCTCGCGGAATACTTCCCGTTGCTCGGAGCAGGACAGGGACGTGTTTGGACTCACGCACGCCCGAAGGAGACGAGCTGGCGGAGGATAGGGAAGGCTCTCTTGTAGGATGCCCCGAGGGATCCGAGCGCTCGAACTGTTGACCAGACCCGTCCTTTGCATGTGCTTAATCTTTTCGCTGATGATTGCTGTTCCTTCTGCCTGTTGCTCTGCAGTCCGTCTATCTTCCTACCCTCGCATACTACGGAGGCTCTTTCAAACTATGAGAACGAGCGATAGCTGGAGATAGCGGGCAAAGCGGGCTGTATACTATGCCGTGAAGCACAATCGGACGCTACACAAATCGGAACGCAAAATAGGTAGACCGTGTTTGTGGAGGCTCCGTATCCTCTAATGACGTGAGAAGATCGCGTGAGGTCTCGGCCATGCCGTTATTTGACCTTCATTACAATTATATTTTATTTTTTTTTTGCGTGTGTTCCCATTCGTACTGGCCTGCTCCTGTTTGGTTTGTTCACGAAATAACTGCACAAAATAACAGCGATGATGACGAGTCAACATCGGCGCGTGCCATTACATGCGTACAAATCGCATCGCGTAGTCAACAGCTGAGCCACGCGCCTCGAGCATCGACAGCAAATGGACGTACCCGAGCTGCAAAGCGATACCTGAAGACGCCAAAAGTCTCCGTGCCAGTGCGGCCTGATGAAGACAAGGGGAAGGAAGGTCATAGGAAACAAGAGACAGGGTAACCCCGTGTTCTCATGGCGCGATGACTCCTTCCAAACTGAAATCCCGACGCAAAGGCAAGATACAGGAACACGATAATTGACTGGTAATGGGCACTCAAGAGTCGAGCTGTTACCGTCGCACGGTTGGTCATCAAACAACGTTACGATTCTGCTGACCTTGAGTAACACGCCATTACCTCACCGCGCAAGCGCAGAAGTACCCGCTGTCTGGCCGCTTCGAAGGTTGGGGCGCGCGTCGGGCTTGCGTACGTACGAGATGATTGCAGTGTTCCTCTGAATGAAGCAGTTTTCTTCGTCACAAGGAAGTCTTGAGCATCAACCCTTCCTGCCCTTTTTATTTCATATCGCTGTGTAACAGACGTTTACACATGTAGGGTTGCTCAGTTGTAGAGGCGGCTCACAACTGGCCAGGGACTTTGGTAATAAAGTCCGGCTATGGTCACGGGTACAAGACTGAGGATAACGGTTGACGAAAAATTGCAAGAAAAAGCGACTGTCAGAAAGTACAGGAGAGTGCAGTAAAAAAATATATACAATCACGTGATTTTCTTTACACTTTATCTAATCATACGTACACCATTATACATCCTTTTTTTTTCCGAAATTGGAATTTCCCACTTCCTGAGGAGTTTGTCTTTAGAGATAAATTTAGCATAATGTTATCCGCTTTGCGCACGACCCAGCCGGGTATGCGCAGACAGTGCCTTGAGGACGCGGATATCGACTTGTGATAACTCTGCGATGCTGTTGTATGTTTATACTATCTCCTTAGGATCCGCAAAATGGAATTTCATTATCAACAAATAGACACAAGTACACGAACTTCCGCTTTCACAAGTTGAAAAGCGGTTTAACGGCCTTCGCGGGTAGCGGTTGCTGTGAGCTATAGTCCTCTCTATAAGATTGTAAATCGTCGCGCGCTGCTTTCCCCAGACAATCTCCGATCACACACCCGACCCACCGCGTCCGAATAATAATGGACCGCTCGTATATATAGGAGCGCGGACAATTCGGCCACCACTCCCAAGACCGCGCTGCACACAGGACGAACGCTGGCCAGTCGCACGCAATGCACAGCAGGACACGGGGAGAAATTACTTTTCAATCTACGCCAAGATTTAGTTTTTACCGAACTGCCCCACGCGCTCTCTGCGACGCGGTGAATCGAACTCCACGCGAGGACGAGTGATTAATACGATGAATAAAAGTAACAGACAGAAAGAATCAGGGCCAATCGGCGGATAACACGCGAAAGATCGATTCAACCTCTATTCTTATAGGTCAGTCAGACAGATTGCGCGGAGGCAAGGCGGTGGCACGGCAGAAGGCGATTCGATCGGCCTAACAGAACAAGAACCCAAACTTGGAAGGGACAATCAGTCGCCGATTTTACGCCCCAGCTTCGAGAGGAGCATCTCTCGTCCAGGCGTGTCCTTCCATGTGTGAGCAGACTCCGACCAAACAGACAGACAGACGCAACAGAAAGAGACGGACTACGGAGGGTGGGCTGCTACAAAAGTATACAAAAAGTAACAAGTGGGTCGTCGTCGCGAGGAAATTTCGTTTTCCTTAGGAGGCGGCGGCGAGATGGAGGGCGCGCCAAGCCCGGACTCGCTGATGACTCTCGGCGGGGGTGATGGGGCCGCCGCCAAGCCGCGGGCCCATCATTCGGTCGACCGTGTATAATTAGGGGAACGAAGATAAGAAAAAACCAGCCAAGAAAAAATCTCGCGCAGTCCATGTGCGTGTGTGTTCGCGCACATAGGAGAGCGGTGGCCGGGCAATTAAACAAAGGCGGCCTTAGCCCGGTGACCCAAATGCGCGAACGACAACGCATGTATGTATGCATGCAAGCCGCCCACGGGCGCTGTTTTTCTTTTTTCATTTTTATTGTCGCTCTCGATTGAGCTGCCCGTCGTCGGACGATCGCAAAAGAAGTCGCGATACAAGAGAGCGAGCGCAAAGCTGTTGGGTCGGTAAAAACGTTTTTCTTTATGTGGCTGTAATGTACTCCCAACACCTCGGGCTTCGCACCGAACCTTGTCTTTTTCCTTGAACAACAAACAGAACATTGCACAATAACCGAGGCCTGCCTTCCCTTCTTACGTTTTATTTATTTAAAGCGCCCTCTATTATAGCGAAACATCGGGGAAGCTCCGAGATGGCGGCATATCGCCTCGGCGCGAAGAGCAGAAAGGGCGGCGCCCATCTCTGATCTCTCCGCTGTTTCGCCGACTAACCAAAAAAAAAAAAGAGGAGCGCGCGGTGCAAGGAAGGTTAGGCGAACCAAAATAGGGGAGTGAGAAGGGACGGGGCGTGGTGGCTTGCAAGGTGTTATCAGTCAGCAAAGAGAGCGCGCGAGCACATGCATTCTTAATCTCGCAGGCAGGACGGCTGACGTGTTTCCCCCCTCGCGCTTTAAAATTTGGCAACCGATGGCAAAAAAAAAAAAAGGTGACGCCGGCACCAGTGCGGACTATGAAGCCTCCGAGAAAAGCGAGTCTGTCCATACTCGTGCCAAAGGCGGACTAGGTATAAGGTTCGAAATGACCAGCGCGGAAACAGACGGGGACACGAGAAGAAAAAACACTGACGACAGGACGGGCGCCCGTCCTGTCGTCAGTGTTTTTTTCTTCTCGTGTCCCCGTCTGTTTCCGTGCTGGACATTTCGAATCATGTCCCACCAACTCGCCCAATCGGCAATTTTGATAGGTTTAAGGTTAATATATCAATCAGTTCCTAGCTCAAGCATTTGATCATTGGCTGTGCCTGCCAAGCGAGTATCATCCTCCTGTGAAGGAATACACATGGCCGGATAAGAGTGAACGAGTTTCCCGGTCAGCAACTCCTGTAGCAGGGGAATGTCTCGATATGACACACCGACGAGCGTCGGCTGGAAAGCTTTGTTAGCATTCACCAGCCAGAGGAGGCTGGGCGACGATGCGGCTAACCAGAAGCAAGCGTTGCAATGCAGTCTAGACAGCAATTGTAAAAAAAAAGAGAGAAACGAATGAAAGAAAGGAACATGATGCCCTGCAGTCGCAAGCAAAAACTAAAATAAAAAGCACTCGCGTGAAATGTTGGCACTCCCAAGCACCACTATCCTTTAAACCTTCAGCGCACCTGAATTCGACCAGCACTTGCTTTTTTTTTTGTTCGCTTTGAACGCGCCCGTTTCACATGTAGATTTGTTACAAAACAGCGCGAGGAGCAACGCCGCTTCGCGGATACGGAAGAGCGGCTTCATCGGCGGCACTAATAAAGAGGCGAGAGCTGGCTACGCCCCTTTTCCTAGAGGGCCAACGCGCCGCCGGCTGCCACAGCTACACACTTACACACGAATGCGCACACGCAAACACAAACACGCACTCTAGAGAATCTGGGTACACCATCCCACCAGGCCGATCCAGCGACACCACTAGGTTGGCCGGCCGACCGATGGTGCCAGCTCGCGTGCATTCAGAATGGCGGAGGTGTGGAAGGGGAAAGAAAGAAAGAAAGAAAGAAAGAAAGAAAGAAAGAAAGAAAGAAAGAAAGAAAGAAAGAAAGAAAGAAAGAAAGAAAGAAAGTCCCCCCAATTGCGAGCACACTGCGCTCTAGCAGACGCCGTCCCACTAAGGGCCTATTTGGGGCCGCAACGGAGCGCCCAGAGCACACTCCCCTGCGCTATAGAGTTGCATTAAAAGGGAGCATTGGTGGCGGCGCCTCAACCTTCTTCGGAACTTGCACGAACGCGGCGCCGTTCAAAGCGTTGCGTGACGCAAGTAGAAAGCCGCCGCCACTGGCCCCGCTATAGCTAGAGGGGTGGAGGAGGCGGAGGCGAGGGGGGGGGGGGGGGGGAGGAATTCTTTTCTCTTAGCCCACTTTCTTCTATATATGCGCCCGCTCGCTATAACAGCTTCCCGCCTATACACGACAGGGGAGTGCAAGTTCTCTGGGGCGCCGAGCATTTAATCGATTACAAAGCGGCGGCCGTTTATACGGTGAACACATCTCGCATAAACGTCCAACAAAGGATGAGAGCGAGCATGCCAATATATGTGCAAGAGGAACGTAATCACCCGGCGCGTGCGCATATAAAAAGTGCGGCGCCAAGCGTACGACCAGGTTTGGTCTATGCGGAGGTTGAGCGCGTTCTTCGCTAGATTTTTTTTATTATTACGCGCTCTGCAGGACGGCGATAAAAGTAGGCACGAAGATGAACGCGCCCGTTTCGAAGATGGCACGGCTTCGGAGAAAAGTCATAAAGCGAGAGCGGTCCGCTGAAAATTAACGATGACCCCAAGACAGAAGAGGGACCGAGTGAGAGGAGAGATTCCGGCGATATCTGAGACAATGAGTTCCTGGATTGTGAGCCAAGGTTGTGCGATCCGTAAGCGGCGCGCAATGCAGCGCGCCCATTTGGCAGGGAATGTGCTAGCGGTTTTGCCCTTACGTGGCTTGCTGCCATTAGGGGTTACAGCGTTTAGTGCGGTAGTAAGCGCCGTTAAAATCGAGGGGAAATAAAACGTACCATGCAAATAACTTAGTAAGCGCCGGCGAGGTTTGTTCGCAGAATTCTAAGGCTTTACACGACTGCACTGGCGAATGGGAAAATTGGACGTACAGAAAAAAAGGGCGCGATAGTTGATAGCGATAAGCAGGAAGCTGTAAGGGATGACAATACATTTGTATGCATGCAATGTTCGTATTGCCTCCGTGCGACTGCCCGGCGCCTGAAACCTGTACAACTTTACGACCAGTGCGATCGGAGACATATAGCGTAACTTTGCATTCCTAGGCAAATCATTCATGTGCAGTCTTGACCAAACATTCCAAGGCCAATATCGCCATATTGTAAGCAGGTGCGCTTCGTTTTAGCAGCATTTTTTAAATCGTATTCACCGCAGTTAAGTCCACTTTCGTTAATCGAATGAGCCAAGATGTCGACTCCTGTTTGCAGGCGTTTTGCAACTTTCAAGGGGCTCTGAAACTCCTTCCGAGGAGAGCACATCAACTCTCTCAATCAGTGCATTTTGTTGTCATGAACACCTGAGCCAAAGAGTACACTTCTACACGCAGCAGAGAACACGAAATCACGCATGAAAGTTGGCGAGCCCTTTCCGGCGACATTTTCATGCTCGCACGCTCCTCCGTCGCACCGCTCCTGCGTATACCAGTTCAGCGACGGCTATTGGTTAGATTCTTTCAGACGTCAGGCAGCTACCATGGCCGCGGCCAATAAGTGGCGTAGCTCCGGCGGGTCAGGAAGCTCCGCCCACGGCGCTGGGGCCGGCGGAGGAGCGCCGACCTTTTCAGCGAGCAAAAAGTGACGAAAGGAAAGGGAACGGCGCGAAAACGCTGAAATTCAAAATTTGACTACACATAACTCAGCTTCTACAAATCGCATCAAAAAAATTCTTGCTGGAGGATATTCGTGAAGGGGCGTCCTTTCACACCACAGGCATACCACAACTTACTTAGAGTCCATTTCAGAGCCCTTTTAAAACATCTGTCCACAGCCGTGCGACCGATCGTCACCGGGCGAGAGCAGGAGATGAGAAGCTGCAGTGTGTGTACGACACTCACCTGAAGGTGACAACGACGTTCGTGGTGGGCCAGCCCATCACGAAGGAGGTGTCCGGGGTGCGCGTCGACTCGCTCACGTCCGCCAGGCAGTTGGACAGCCACATCTCGCAGGTGCGGACTTTCTCCTTCAACTTGTAATTGCCAGACGACCTGACGAAAGAGCGCCGAAGTGCCCGCGCAATAAACGACCAATCACACTGGAGGAACGGTTCCTGCCCCCGACTCCGTTTGCAGATGTTTGCAGAAATCACGTTTATAAATAACAAAGGCTAAATAAAATTGCGACATTCGCCGCCAAGCTCTTCTGACCGATTGCTAAAGGTTATGCTGATGGTGTTTAGATCACCTAACCTGTTGTCTTTATACACTGCCCCGTGTTTATTTTGTCTGGCTGTTTTCGCATTATATGTAAGCAATACTTCGCACCCATACTACAGTCAGACAAAACAAAAATAGGTACAACCTTAACGTCATACATGACTTGATACGCTCGCGCTGTTCCGAATGGGAGCAGCTTCACCACTGTTAAGACTGAGCTCATATCGGCGGCATAGAGTGAGCAAAACAGCTCCTGCAGTCCAGCATACTCCCGTTGCGCGGGAAGCGATTCATAAATGTGATGAGATATGTCGCGTTGAAAGCACATCTATCCAGCCATTTCTCCCTCTCCCTTTCATGCCGAGCCTTTCCTGAATGAATAACGGACAGCAAGAGACGGAAAGCAGATTTTCCCTTACTTTGGTTTTGCAATCAGCAAAACATCGCTGAGCAGGAACATGTGGCGCTCTTGGTTCTGGAGTCCCTGCGAATGAAGTCATTGAGCGTGTGTTAATGCAGTGTAGGTCAACGATAGCAAAGCTGCCAAGAAATTCGTGCTACAAAGAAAGCACCGGACATTTCGAACGGCATACTCTCTGCGCTCCCGGCACGTCGAAACAGGTAGCAGTGCGAATTCATCATGCTTACAGCACAAGCGTAAGACGGGTAAAGTATGGGACTAACCGCAAAACTTATCCCTTGAGACCAGAACTTAGTCCGCTGGGAGAGTAATTGTGGTTGAACGCTTTGCAGTTAGCCCCTTCGGAAGTAACTGCAGAGCGGACCTTTGAGGGACTAATGTTTGTGACAACGCAATAAGTAGCCAAAAGGAGTGTCCCCTACACCTCTACTACTCAGTTTTGGCTCACTCAGCAATAGCCGCGTTTATATGAATGCGACAGCAGCGCCTCACATCAACTTTTTAGCGCATCGCATTCATGTAAACTGTGATAATGCGCTAGGAAAGCACAACGCATCAATGCACTAGACAGGGGTAGATGGAGAATAGAAAGTCGACTTCACTGGTATGAATGGAAACAGGTTCGAAGGAGTCCCTCCTCCTCCTTGTCATAATCATACAACACCCCCCCAGCCGGATAAAAAAGGAGACTTAGTTCAAGGTGGGGATGACTAGACACCTCTGCCACGTTCAATGGGCGAAGGGTTCCTGTCCCGCCAGACTTGATGCGGTATGTGTAAACAGTAGCGCATCGGCTCCGCGAGATACGCCATGCGATGCGCTACTGTCGCATTCATGTAAACGCGGCTAATGAAACGCTCGAAGGCGATCGTGAGTAAGGAGCCGAACGACGACAAACGCATAGCGCGGGAGAAGGCACAAAGTCGAAGCAAGCTTACGATGGAGAACTGGGCCGGTCCGTCCATGATGAAATAGCGCGCGCAGCTGCCACCGGCCGACCTGCTTGCATCCTGGAACACGGCCGTGCAGTCTTTACCCGGTGATGCCCTGCGGGGAAGAAGAAGGGCCCGGTTGTGAGAATTAGCGAGAGGACGTAGCCTCCTTTTAGCAATCAAAACAGGTTTTCGCCTGCGGGAGAAGCGAAACGGAGCGTTGATTCTTGCGCACGCGAGTCAGCGTTAGTAGAGCCAACACAAGCATTGCTCACTCACTCAGTCGCGCAGCAGCGGTGTGATATAAACCGGGAGAGAACTGCACAATAAGCGACGTAATCGTGTATAGGCGACGTCATGAACTCGGCGCGTATGAGAGTCACTCTCCAGAAAACGTCCCAGCTGTCGCTCTCCCAGGAACACAAAATAAAAAGCGGCCTGAAAGGGAAACACGCTTACGCAGCACGTCACGAATTGGGTAATTTAGGCGTTCGACGGATATTGTGCAATTCGTCGGTCAAAACAGCGAGATCGGTGTTTTGGATCGGGCACACATTTTTCCTCACTTTTAGAAGAGCAGCTCAATTTAATAAAAGACTCGCCGCTTGTGCAGGCGCGCATACTAGAAGCAAGCATCCCGCACTTGTGATGCAACAACACGAGTCAATTAACAACGTGGCTGCAAGCTTTAAAATACGGTGTCTATAGACTCCGTAGCTACGTATCGCGACACGTCGCATGTGTATCTAGAAGGAGCGTGTTGTAGGCGCCATTACTCATCGATCGGAAAGAGCCACAACTCGAGTAGCCGCTCACCAAACAGAATGCACAGGCACAACGTCTCCCTTTGTTGCAAGACCCGTCAATCAACCGATGATTCAATAACTATTGGTGGACATAGCCCTCTCTCCGATCAATCCATGCCAGGAGGAGGAGGCCGCAGGGCGTCCAGCTAAAAGACGCAATCCTCTGTAGCGGCGCAGCGCCATAGCGTTAAAGCGAAGATATGACCTGACAGATGTGTGCTTACAGCGGTGCGCAGCCCGCCCGCACAGCCACTGGCGTTGGTCGCGCAACTTCGGTTCAATCAAAGCGCTCGGCAACCATCATCAGCGCAGGCACGGCCAGGAGAAGAAGAAGGGTCCATCGTCCGCGAGCAAATATGAAAGACCGCGCAGCTTCGAAAAGGGGCTGCAGCGCGGTCGCGATTACGCAAGGGAATCCCGCTGCTAGCGGCCAGGCCGGCCCATGCAGCAGCAGCAGCATTTCAACTTCCACGCGGCTTCCCACAAGGGCCAAGTGGGCAGCCGCTTCGAAGGACCTGGACGGCCTTCGCCTTCTCTCCTCCTCACTCTGTTCATTCTTCCTGCCGGGCGTGCCAGCAGCCATTCTCAAAAGCCGGCTTGTCAGCAAACCTCTTCTGTGCTCGCGACAGGTTAGGCAGCCCGCCAGCCAAGCCGACGCAAGGCGCGTGCCACACACGAACGCAGTGGAAAAGTGAAAACTCCTCAGCTACTCGCGGCTGCTTTTATTTTATCTTTTTTTTTCACTTTTTATTTCATCTGCGCTCCTTCTCAGTTCGCGTTGATCCTCTCAGGGTCCAGCTTTCCGGTCATAAAATGAGCGCCAGTGGAAAGTGTCTCGCCCGTTTTTTTTTTTTTTTTCTCCATGGTAAACCGGATCGGGTGCCTCGGCTCTACGAATCCGACAACTCACTTCCGGTATTTCATTTTTCCTTTGTCATTGTTTCCGCTCCGACGGACACCCAATTGTTTTTCGCCGGTGGTTCCTTCCGATGCATGTATAGTTTGCGATATAAAGACGCCCTATATTTTGCCGCTTAGTAAACAGAGGCGTCTAATAACAATTACGGTCGCCTAACGGGACGTCCCAACACTCGGCAACTCTGGTGCTGATGTGGGCAGCACTGAAAGGGCAGCGCAAAAGGAGAGGAGGATTTCGCGTGGAACGCCGACGCACAGAATTATACACTCCAAAAGAAAGGTATTCATAATGTGGCTCGCAGAGACATGACATAGCAGCCTATCAAAATAATAACCGGAAATGTTTGTCGATAACGGCGGCTGTGGCACGGAAAGTTCTCAGCGAGCCTACGCTGGTCAGTTCCGATTCAGATAGCGAGCCCGAAACCCTGCGGCGAAGCCAGACTCCCGAAGGAGACGTGGCAAGACATCTGTTCTATTAAAATGGCGCAATGGCCTGGTCAGGATACCAATAGTGCTTTCTCTTTCAAAAAAAAAATCGCTATTCATTTCACGCATTAGTAAGACTAGGAAACACCCGATTTCAGTGGCGCAGCTTGTCTAATACCGAAAAGCCTTTGTTCTAAGGAGAAAAGCATGCTTTCCATTTAGCTACAATCGAAAGGGGCCGCATTGACGACCCGTTTCCAGTGCAGGTACTGAACAGGTGTTATCACGGCTCTAAATATCGACAGAGCGCAATGCAAGCGGGCTCTGAAAGGAATGCAAAATTTGAAGGCCCCACCACGCACGCACTCTTGACAGTTTTACAGTTAACATCTCCACAGCTTAGTCAAAAGGACATCTTGGGCAGAGAAGTCGGAAGCAGGCCAGAGCGTTTACAACGCAAGTCGCAGCCACATCATACACACGAACCGCTCCCTGCGGATAAGTAGCACGCTCCGTCGAGAGCTCGGCCGTCAGTCGAACGTGGACCCGAAGGCGGCAGAAGGCATCCCCCGGAGAAAGGACGTCTCCCAAGGTCGCCCGGGCGCGCCCACCCAGCCGTGCCGGCGCTCGCCACACCTGACCCCTCGCGAGAACCTCACGCCAACGCGTGCAGCAACAGCAGGAGGGGGTGCAGCCAGGCTAGTAGGCAGCGCCCTCCCTCATTGAAACCCAAGCGCCGCCGCCGTAATGGACGGGACGGTCTCGCGCCTTCACGCACCCCTCCCCCTCATTTCCTCTTTGTTCTCGCGTTGCTCTTCCTCGAAGGCGCGCCGTGCCGCCGCAGCCACCTTCGCGGACCTACGGAGTGGGTCCGTGTGGCACATGTAATTCACGGGTGAAACAAAAACCAGCGGCCACCCCCGCCGCCTGTCCTCGGCGAGGCCTGCAAATAGGGCTGCGCGGTGAAAATGATCGGCATCTCCGCCCCCCCCCCCACCCACCCACTTTCATTATACAGGCGGCGAACTTTGTGTGAGGGAGAGAGAGGGACCCAAGCGCGCCCAGAGGTGCGCGCGTTCTTCCGCTATTACAGGGCACCCCCACGAGAGCGCCCAGAAACGAAGCTTCTGAGAAGGCCCATGAGCAGAGCTAGCGTATAGCTTCAGGGTACGTGCCCACGCGCGCCGTCGTAAACGTTTAGAACGTCTCAAAACAACGCGTGTGTGGCGCCATCTTCATTCCCGTGCTCAGGTCCGCGCGTGTTAGCGGTTGGACGCAGTTTTACCAAGCCTGGGACTTCACGAAAAAAACGCTCTTGCCGACGTTCTCCTAACACATTAGAAAGGAACCCATTAGAAAAGAACGCATTACAGTGGAATGGCACTACACTGGCGGCGTTGCTTCTTCCCGTATGTTCGCTGCCGTTAAATCCCCAACGGCATATAACCAACTAGGCCGGCAACTAGCTCGATAGACTATGGAAACAGCGGAGTCACTTGTTGCACCCGCAGTTCCTCGGTGTGAAACACAGACCACTGTGCAGTTCAGGCCAGGTCCTGTACACGTTCTACAGTAGACGAGGGAGCGCTGTGGGACATGTCAAGGCGAGTTCATTGTTCCACACCCTGAAGGCCCCCGTCGTAAGGGGGCGTCCGAAGACTGCGATGTCGCGTTCGCCCCAGAAAGCGCGTCACCTACAACTAGACATATTAGCGTAGAGTAACAATCGCGGTGTACTCACATGTCTGTGACGGACTTTGATTTGCCGGACAGCGCTCTGTGAAGCTTGGAAGCAGCTGCTGACTTGGTACGGAGCAGCCCTTTCCGCTGCAAGAACAAAAGATGACAGGGTCAATGATGTGACAAAAATTCACAGGGATACCTCTCCCTGGTGTAAACAAAGTGGCGTCAAAGGGGCGTTCCCGATGGGCAAAAACATAAAACTTTCGCTTCTCCACTCCCCCGCAGCCTTAATTCTCCTGATTAGAGACGAATCCCTACGATTTGCAGCTTTTCTTCTCACGGCATCTTTTAACCATATCGGAACAGAAACACACGATATGATGACGTACGCCGGTCTATTCAACAGCATTATAGGTGTTGATATTTTTACCGGAAGTGACCTTGCTTCCGGTCTGCTTACGTCACTTGCATCCAACCAATAGGTGAATTTCATGACCGACACAGCATTTATTTACGATTAGGCTTTTCATTATGATTTTTTTATGGAGCGAGGGCACCTTCGGTCGAACAGCGCCGCGACTCAAGGTATTTACCGCCTACTCGAGGTGGATCAAAGACCCATTTCCCAAACACTCCACCCTCGATAAGCCGAGCACCAGGCCAGGGAAAAGCTTGTACCGATTGTATCACCGGCGGGTGCCTAGGGGCACTGGGGATCGAACCTCGCTCCTCCCGCATGCGAGGCGGATACTTAAACCGACTAGGCCACCGCTCAGCTCCTATGAGGCTTCTAATGCGACATTATTAAAAATTATTATTCGCATACTGTCACGCAACGGCGAAATCGCAAATCAGCTAATGACGAGAGCTGTTAACGGGGTGCCGTAACCAACGCAGCTTTGCTACAAGTACTACAACCTCGTCACGGTGAGCAGGGAAAAATAAATGTCGAAAAATAAAAACAAAACAACTAAACTCGCGTCCTTCGGTGGCGCGTGCCGTCATAGCCAAGGCACGCGCGATGGACCGGAAGCGGCCCCAAGAGACACAACGCGGGCCAGCTGCCATTGAAGAGAGAGAAGCCAGCAGGCAGGGAGGAACTCCTGCAGCGCTCCTTTTCCGCGAAACCACGGAGGGTGGTCCTAAGGCCACGCGTAGTAGCGTACACACACACACAACGGAGCATCCCCGCCTGGTGACGCATTCGAACGACCGCCTTCTAATCACTACCCGGTGGTCTGCAAGCAAGCGGCTCGCTTCGGGCGGCAACCGTCGTCGGCTGCGGAGCTACCACACATACTGCTCGATACCTTGTTTCCACCTAACGGTGTAGCGACGTATAGGCCACGTGACGTGCGTTCCGGACACATGCCGCTCCCCCTTCAGGCGAGAAGTGAGGCGCGCGCGTACACAGCCGCCTAGTAATTCAGCGGGCGGCTGTGACAGCCCGCGTTGGCGGTTAAGTAATACCGCCAGCCGTGCCTGGACGAGGTGTAGCCGCTTAGCAACGTATGCGCCAGCCAAAAAAGCGCGCGTACGTCGCACCCCGTGTGGCCGTCCGGTTCTCGGACTTGCGTTCCGCGCCTCCCGGCCATTGCTCCATCGCGGATTCGCCCAAAGAACACGGCGAATTGTCAGCACTGCCAACGCCTTAAGTGACGGATTAAACATCGCGAAACCGAGCACGACAAACTTCGTGCACAGGAATTATCTACGCGAGATGACGGATAGTTTTATTCGATATTAGACGTTTTTAGTATACAGGAGACGTATTAGCGGATACTTATGCCGGTTTGCTGGGCGCCTCCAGAGCATGAGCACTAGCATAAGTGGGGACAGCCAGGGCTACTGCGCGCGTGCAGCCGATGTCCGTGACGCTAGCACGACTCCGCTCTGCTAAAAGTCTTAAAGGGGCTCTGAAACGCCTTCCGATGAGAGCACATTAACTCACTTAATCACTGCACTGTGTTGCCATGAAAACCAGAGCCAAATAATACTCTTCTACACGCTACAGACGACGCACAATCACGCGTCAAAAGTGGCGAGCCCTTCCCGGCGACTTTTTCATGCTCGCGCCCTCCTCCGTCCCCCGCATCTGCGTAGACAAGGTGAGCGGTGGCCATTGGTTAGGTTCTTTCAGACGTCAAGCAGCTACCGTGGCCGCGGCCAATAAGCCGCTTAGCTCCGGCGGGTCGGGAAGCTCCGCTCCCAGATGGGGGGTCGGCGAAGCAGCGCCTACCTTCCAGCGTGCAAAAAGTGACGAGAGGAGAGGGAAAGGCGCGAAGACGCCGAAATTCAAATTTTAACTACAGATAACTCAGCTTCTACAAAGCGCGTTTAAAAAATTCTTGCTGGACACTATTCGTGAAGCGGCGCGCTTCAATATCCCAGGAATGCCGCAACTTTATTAGAGCCCCCTTCACATCCCCTTTAATGCCGCTGAACTGGTGGCCGTGCAAAATGTACAGGCCGTAAAGCATAACTACACTCCTTCAAGAAGCCACTTACGATTGTCGAATGATTTCAACGATTGCAGGGGAGAGAAAATATGAAGGGGGGGGGGGGGGGGGGGGGCGGAGAAAGAGGAATTAGGTTCACACTCACCGGCGACAGAGGGTCGCGATCGTGAAGCCGAAGGTTGTCACTGGGGAAAAGGTCCTGAATCCGGTCGAGATCAGTTTCTTCCTTGCTGGAGTCGCTCCGTCTCACCATCTGCGCCATGAGCAGTTGAAAAGGAAACGAGAGTGAATTCGCGCTCACTTCGGAACGGGTCAACGAAGCAAGCGTCCGTTTCGCGCGCTTTCGCAAAGCTGACAAGATCGGCCAGCGAACCACCACTCACTAACCTCCGGGGAACAAGAAGCTACCGAAATTCCACACCTGGAACATCCGTGAAAAATAACCGAAGCCGCACGAAATGACGCAATTGTGCAGCACGAATGCCGCGATACCGCCGCCTTTTTGGGAGTCGCAGCAGACATGAAATCCTGTCCCGGGTTCGCTGCAACAATCACAGACTGGTGTGGTAACTATCAACGCGTCGACTTTTGAGGACGCGTTCAAAGCCGTACCTGCAGTGCGGCTTTTCTGTAGCCAGAACGGAAAGGTCCTCCGATAATACTAGCGCAAACCCCCCCCCCCCCCCCCCCCCCCAAACGTCCACTTACAAATATACCTGAAAGACATATCGCAGGTTGCAACCAGCGAAAGCACTTGTTTTTGCACAACGTAGATAAAAAATGAGCCAGCAGCGATGAGTGTCCTCGGCCTGGCCGTATATTTATAAACAACAAAACCGATAAAGCTTGCACACGCAAAACGCGATAACGAGGATGAAGCCAAGAGCGGTGACAATGACAGACGCGTTCTTTCGCACCACTCAGTCGCTCAAGCAATACTTCGCACATCAGTTAAATGAGTATAGACACCTAATCTTGATGGCATGTTTTCTTCTCTACAATGATGCGGAAGACACTACTACGCATGAATCACCATGTGATATTCGCCTGCGACCGCTGAGTAATTTATAATCGAATTTTTTCTGCTGTGCTGTTTCGGTTTCAACAATTGAACGATCGCTGTGACGTCAAAGAGTACTTTTGTGTCACGTGAGGCGTGGAAAAACGTCCACATAATCGCTGCTTCATCGTTTTAATTTACTGCAGTGCTGAAACCAGCCTTCCTCAAGGGCCGGAATGACAACTAATAAGGAAGCAGCGATTATATTGCAGTTTGTTCATGTCTCACGTGACCTGTAAGTACACGTTGACGTCACAGTCCTCATTCGGCTGTTGAAACCGAAACAGCATGAGAAAAATTCGATTATAAATTATTCAGCGCTCGTAGAGAATACCAGGTGGTAATTCATGTATAATGCCTAACGCATCATTACAAATAAGAAAACACGCACCCAAAATTTAGGTGTCTATACTCCTTTAAAGCCAAACTACACTAGTAAGAACCGCAGATCGAAGGCGAAATTGCAGCTGACCAAGCGCATAGATTAAGATGTGCAACAGTGGTGCAATATTTCGTTGCGAAATTAAGCCCGTTTCTCGAATTTCATCTGGCTTTAATTATGTGCATGGAAAGTGCAAATTTTATAGAGTTTGGGTGCGAGTATAAGATGTTAAAATCGGAGCCTTGTGGTATACGTATACGTACTTCTCGTTCTATGGAAAATATGTCGCAATACTTAAAATGTATCTTTTTTTTTTGTTGTTGCTATCCAAGCCGTAATACTGCAGATCCTCGTTACAGCAACCAAGCTTGAGGTAAAACTTCAGTAACCGGAAATAGAATAAAACAGAACAGTCACTCCAGGCTGAACTATTCTGCTTCACACACGAGATAACCTGGCATAAACTGATATGAGTGGCGGCTTGTTTAGCAGCAAGACCTCTGCAGCGCTCGATTTCCATTTCTGCTTACAATATGGCTCCCCTGGCACTACCGCGCTTATTAAACTCAGATAGAAAGATAAGATCGTACGCTATCAGCCTCATTTAAAACAAGGCACTGATAGGCATTTTGCTCCACGGACTACAATACCATGTTATGTGACAACATAGTTTGTTAGTAGCGTTAACCCTGGCGCTTCAGCAGACGATCTTGTCTAACCCACATTCGTTGTTAACAGCTTCCTTTCAAACCAGCTACGGTCGGATACAACTCCAGAACGAAGCGGCAGATGGCTCTCAAAGGAAGCCCCCCAGCCAATGGCGTCGGCAAATTTCACGACGTGGCGGTTGACCTCTGCCAAACTGCGGTTAATCCCTTGTCAAGCTAGCATTACAGGGTATTAACCACGTGTTAACCGGGACGTTATGAAGATCGGTCGCCGCCATTGGCTGGAGGGCATACTTCGAGGGGGTGAGTTGTATCCGACTATAGTGCCTAAAGTGAAATTTTGCTTAATCTATGCTGACAGTTTAAATGGGCGCATTTGGGCTATTGAACACCGCTATAGTAGACGATATGAGCTAACTTTCAGGATAAGGTGTACAGCAGAAAACAAAGGGCTTGCGACAAGCAAGAGTCCCGACACACATATAGGTTATTCGTACAAATATGGACAAAACAATTGACAGTAAGCTTTTATCTACAACTTGTCTACAACAAGGAACTTAAAAAATGCGGTACTTAAATCTACGCCACTTATAGCCGCGCCACGTCACTCACATTATCACACATAGTATAGTGATAATGAAGCGGTAATTTAAACCATGCGGGAAAGTAGGTCGCCATATTATTACGCGGTATGTAGCCCGGTGTTTGAAGAAACAGGATGCAAAATAGGAAATGCGTATTCATGGAAACTGGTCATACGCGCCCACGATCGAAGGGAGACATTTATAAGAGTTATAGCATAGCGCGATCCGCTACCGTCACCCGCTGACGGGGAACGCCACTACGCATGCGCAGATCGCCTTGCGGGATGCCAGGTGGCGCCACATGTCCGGAGCTGCACACATGCCTGCCGCTTCGGGACCAATCAGCGCATGCCCGTGTACAGGGTGCGGAAGCGGCTCAAGGTAGCGTATCGCGGATCCCGCCTATGCTATAACTCTCTATAAACACAGGTCGCGACTCGAACTTCGCATCGCGACATGGGGTTTCCCCAAAACAGCGCACTCGATGCGCCAAAAAAGCGCAATGCACGGCATCTCGCAACTGCTGCACGTTCCTAGCACAATGCTTGTTCGCGAATGTTTCGGCCCGCAGAGCAGTTGTCCGGGACAACGACCTCCTCCGAGCATCGGCAAGAGAGTTCGGCCCCCGCCGAACGCGCGCACACGCCAAGGGAACACAAAACGCGCGCAGCCCAGAAAAGCCGATTAACGCTAAATCCCTGCCTAAACTGGTGGCGTACGCGGACTCGCAAAAGAAGTAGGAGGAAAGGTTTGTGGCGCCACGCGTCATGCACGCTTGGCGCTCCTTCCTCAACAATGCTCGCTGCAGGAACACGCCTTTCCCCGCGCAGACAGAAGGATGAGACGTCATTGCAACGCATGCGCGTAAGAGCGCACGGCACTCGTCTCCGAAGGAGCTGCACTCGTTCGCGCATGCGCAGGCGGTCCGCTCGATTGGTTTGGCTGCAAGGCAGAAGGCAGCTAACGCGGAGCTTATCTGAGCGGACTCGAGACCAGCGTCTCGCGAAATCTAGGAATAAGGCCTATCACATCTGCCATGATTTTTGTACTTAGACAAGAATAGTGATAACTAATGGTGTCTTCGACTGGTCGCTCCCGCGATCCGGTTCGGATCTGGCAGAGTGGGAGCCGCTATTGCTCTGAGCGCATAACGAGACTAGTCAAGCCGAATGGTCAGCGAGTTTTCAGAGCGGAAGCGCAGGAGGCAGAAGGACGACGTAACTTCCGGAACCACTACGCGGCATCGCTGCTGACATGTCGACAGTAGCCGCACGTAAGGTCCCTTGATTACATTTAGCCGCACGTGGTCGCACAGTTTGCATCGCGGTCACCGCTTAGCCTGTATCGATCGCTACCCCGGCTTTCCGTCCCACGGGACGCTCATTTTTCGAACATCGCCTTCTGGATAGCACTGTCGTCCTCGTCTGAGCTGATGCGACAGCAACACAGACCGCGTTCCTAGCGTATATGCTTATCCGGCGTTTCTTCAACATTTTGCCTCACACAGCGCGGCACCCGCAAAACAACGCAGCAAGCGTGACTGCGTCAAAAGCCTACACTTGCTTCTGCCTACGCGCAGGGGACGCCGAGTCCTCGCACCGCTTTCGCGAAATGGCGGAAGTGGCTCTGTCACGTGGACACATCTCGGAGCCGCTCCGACTTTTTTTCTCGGAGCGCTCTGAGCTGGAGGCGAGCGCTCCAAGAGAACCAGCCGAACGTAGTCAGAGCGGCCTGTTTCGACCAGCCGAATGTGCGGTAGCCTCTCAGAGCACTCTAGAGCGATCTAAAGCGACCAGTCGAAGACACCATAAGGGTAGGAAGAGCAATACAGAGCCACGGAAACTAGCTTCCTTAGCAGTGAGCAGAACCCACTCACCACAGCCTTCGGCATTCATTTTCCCCCGCATTCCCGGTTCTTCAAGCGTCACTCTTTCCTCGCTGTCTCGCGTACCACAGCGGCTTAAGCCGGGGAAAAAGCGAACTGCGGAGAGCTGAGCGGGCGACACACCGTTGAGCGATTTGGTGAGCGACAGGCGTGCGACACACGGTCTTAAAGAACGAGGACCCGTCGCCTCCACGTGTGCTGCGACGCGAGGGCTTGCGACGACGCAGACGCCACGGTATGCAGCAGCAGCAAAGGAACGGGGTCACCACCGATAAGCCTTTCGCGACGCGAAACCAGGACTGGGGCGTTCTTAGATATATACATTTCTTTTAAGTGCAAAGCCGAGTCACCTGTCGAGTCGGGGAGGAACAGCTCCGTGCCGGCAGAAATAAGACGATCCGTCAGTTACTGGTACGAGACGTAACGAACTTCAGTCGATGCCTCATCGCAGAGTTACCCGACGTCGCATTTATGGACCAAGAAATGCGCAGAAAACAGGGCTACACGGTGTAATTAAGTTAACTACGCTCCGCGAAGGGAGGATTACAGGATAGGAGAAAGTGCTTACGCCTATACTAACTTATCGCTGGCTGCATGAACGGCCTAATTATAACATGCTAGCTTCGAAAGTGGGCCTTGTGAACAGAAAGCTGCTCCTCGCAAGGCGAGGCCAGACCCTGAAAGTAAAAAAAAAATGGAAATTCCAGCACGGTGAGCGCTGCAAAATCAGGAAGCGGAGAGTTCATTCAGATATGCGTCGCAGAAAAAAGAAAAGCTGTTTCAGTCGTGAAGGTTTTCATGTAGCGCTAAACTGTTACCCAAAAGAAAAAAAGCCGTTGTCTGCGAAACCCAGTTTGGTAGAGGCGGCAGTGTTGACAGCAAGCAGCAGTGCGGCGACCGGCACGTCATCCCGCAGAAACATGAACAGCGAGAGGCTTCCCAAGCAGCAACAACGCGCCATTCAAAACAGCTGGCCCAGTGCCAACAGCGCACTGTATACACGCTGTAGCGGTGTGGTGCAGTACAAACAACGCGGGGTCTTACCGCAGCTTCTTTGTTGCGGGCACTGCGCATCTGCTATCATTCTTCCGGTACCTATGCGGAAGCTCTTGAGCGCTAGGACTACCTGCGAAAAGCTCTACCTGCTTCAAAATTCCACATATTTTGCTCCGCTGACCACAGCTCGAGCTCCAGACAAGCCTGTTCCCATCCCGCCTGCACCTGTCGTAACCTGCATTTTTTTTTCGGATTGCGTAAGAAAAACAGACATGGTCCGCGTCTCGTCTTTAAAAGCGGCTGCGCAACGTGAAGCAAGGCAACAACAAGCCTCCGTCGAAATGGGAATACAAGGTATATGGCGGACACTGAAAATGAAGACAGCTCTTGAAAATAGCACGGGACACTGGCTAGCGCTGATTCGGGCAGCGGGAAACGCCGACCACAACACAACGTCTCTCACCGTCACCGGCACCTGAGCGTTCCATAGGATACGCTGGCAGAACCACTCCATGCAAGAAGCCATCGTCGTTCGTGGCCGAGCCCGCTTTCCACTCGGGGTCTGATCTTCCCTCCAAAAACGAATGGGCGTCAACACAACACACAGTCCAAACGACGAAGCGAGCAGTCGAAACTGCCGCCCATTACAACCGCTCTCAAGCATGGCGCCCGAATCGCCTCTTCCGCCGCGTTGACATGACGGCGGAAGCCAAACTGAGCGCCGGCGGCGGCCAGCTAACTGCCCGCTAGAGCGACTGACGTCGTGGGAAGCGGCGTCGTGGTGGATAGCGGAAGCGACAACAGTGGCCAGTCCACCACCAGGCGCAGAGAAAGCGCGGCGCCATAGTCACAGTTTTATCAGTCCAGTACAGAGCCAGATAAGACAGGCGGCGATGCCTCCGTCCATCAGTTCGTCCGGAAAAATTATCATCGCGCGGTGGAAGCCGTCTCGCGAGCCTGCATATAAGCGTCCCGATATCGAGTTTAGAACTGGGCCGACGAAGCACGCGTTTCCTTTATTTCGATGGCTATATCACGACAGAAGCCCACGATATGCACGCTGCGATGAACACTAGCGCTTGCTTTGTCCTCTATTGTCCCCGTCTATCGCGGTGTTCGATTCTTCAGTATGCCCAGCGCTGTCTACTTCTTCGCCATCAAAGATTCGTCTCAGTTGTTTTTATTTTTGCATTCTATATCCAAATTCCTCAGTGTACGTTTGGTTTTGTGGTTTATGGGGGTTTAACGTCCCTAAGCGACTCAGGCTATGAGGGACACAATAGTGAAGGTCTCCGGAAATTTCAACCACCAGGGGTTCTTTAACGTACACTGTCCATCGCACAGTGCACGGGCCTCTAGAATTTCGCCTCATCGAAATTCGACCGCCGCGTCCGCTCAGTGTGTGTGTCTGAGAGAAGTAAAACAGTTCAACATGCTTCGCATTAAAGCCGCTTCAGTTTCCTATCAGCAGTAGCACTGGGCGCAGCCAAGTCGAAGGACAACCACTAACCACGTGACCCCTTCTTTCGAGATCCCTACGACCCGCTCCGAATTACGCGCAGTTCCGTCTTTCGTCGCCGTCTGTGCGGTGTCGATTGCACCGAGCGCGAAACGACCGTATAGTACTTCCACCTAACACAGTCGGCGCCGCCGTTCGACGAGAAATCTAGTCCGCGAGACAATGGTCCCCGCCAACAAGCATACGCAAGTGTTGCCGGGGCGGCAAGGAACTCAAATTGCATAAGAGTGCCGCACCAGGAGAGCAATGGGTCCACGCCGCCCCGCTGTGGCCGTTGAATGCGCGTGGGAGCGAGCGATATACTGCTACCGCCGGGAACAGCGGAGAGCACTGGCCCATTACGCGAGTACGGCCCTTTCTACGACTTCCACGCTTTCCTCTCTGCGCAGACTCATTCGCGCCCCTTCCGCTGCTTCCTTTGTTTTTGATCCCACGTCCATTTGCGGCGAGAATTATAGCCGCGCGAAAGTGCCGGCGCGCGCGGTCTCTTTCGCGCCGCTATACTGGAGGCGACGGTGTCTCGGTGCGGAGCGCGCTGATAGACTTGAGCGTATAAGGTGCGGGTCAGTCGAAAGAGTCACGCACCGCCGGAAGTGTGCGTTGGAAATAGACGAAGGGGCACAGGGCAGTTTAAAAGCGAACAGGCGTCACTTGTGCCTTTCGCTCAGGGCGTTCCGCTTGTGGCGTCACGTGTTACTGGCGGTTCAAAGCTGCTTTTTTTTTCTTGCTAACGCGATTATATCCATAGGATTCCATTCGCACAAATTCAGAAGACGTTCTCTTTGTTGTTTTTTTAATTCCTGCCGCCCCTCTCGAGTTCGCTGGTTGTAGCGACTCCTCCATCATTCAACTGCTCCTATAATATATAGTGACTAAACAGAGACCAACGTTTGAAACAATGTAATTTGACGTTTCGGTCCACGGCCGAAACGTCAAACAACTTCTGGAACTTCTGGCTTCTTAAGTTTTTGCTGTCCAGTAATTCTGGTTTCTCATCTTTGCACTGTAAGCATGACACGTTTAACCATCTGTCATCGCATTCTGTAGCTAAGATTGTTAACGCACTAAATTTCGCAACGTAGCCCTCCTGTTCAGCCATATATATATATATATATATATATATATATATATATATATATATATATATATATATATATATATATATATATATATATATATATATATATATATATATATATATATATATATATATATATATAGACTTGCCGTGAAGATCCCAAGAACCATATACCTAGTAAATCCCCAGACACCCAATGCATGCGTACACACGCGCCGAATGCGGGTCACCTTCCACGAACCGCCGGTGCTAATTTGTGATTTCGGTGCTCCGCCTCCACCACTCTCCTTCTTTTCATTCTTTCTATCTCTCTCTCTCTCCTTTTTTTTCCATGTCATACGTTCTCTCTCGGAGCCATCGGAAGCCAGGTGAACCCCTCGATCGCACGGGAAGATCGCAAGCGCACAAATGGCAGCCGCGATGTGGCGCTGACAGCCAAATTGCAGCCTTCAGGATCAGAAAGACGTGGCGTGGCTATAGGAACCAAAATACACGAATCAGGTGCGGTAGCACAGGGAGAGGCCGCTTCAAAACTCTTCCGGTGGTTCTAAAGCTGAAACTCTGCTACGTTCGCCTCCTCTCCACTTGCCCCGTTTCCTTCTCTCTCATCGCCACCGGAGGGCGCAGTCCTGTCGGGGGAACCCCCGCCACAGACACACGCACTACATGCACAAACGTAGGCACAGCGATTAGCCTGCAGCCCGGCAGAGTAACAGTTCTGACGGATGCTACAGTGAACACTTGGCCGTGCCCCTTGCTTTGAAAATTTCGAAGGATTGTTTTTTTTTTCCGCACCGCACCCAGTAATGCTTTCATGTAGCCGCTTGTTAAGAGTGGCTCGGACGTAGTTTAAGCGGCAATTTGTCGTGCGCACAAGCCGCCTTGCAACGAAGTAGGGAGCTGATCGAGGCGACCACGCTTCAGGGGCGGTGTCGCACGATTTAAGAAGCTACGGAACTGCGGTCCTGGAGCTTCAGACGAACGGCACAAGTACGGGCCGCCTTAGGAAGGACGCTGTTACGTAATAACGCCAATTTACTCGAGTAAGTGAGCTCTGCTATCTATACAGTTTTCAGACGATGCTCGTATAACCTCCGCAGTCACTAAGTACGGTTTCATCTCGTTCTTTGCCAGTTAATGACTTTGAGAAATGTGTGCGGCTAATGCATTTCCGGAAATAATCATCCTGCCTCGCCGTGCAAGTTCGTCAATTAACGAATGTTTGTTCGTTTTGAATCTTGGTTTTCGACTGACGGAAATCTCGCCGAACTGCCGTTCTTCAACAAATTAGTCTGAAAACCTAAATGTGGCACTAATTAGCTCATGGCAGGGCACGTTAAAAGAACCCCAGGTGAACGAAATTCATCCGGAGCCCTCCCACTGCGGTGGCTCTTTCTTTCTGCCTCATTTCACTCGCTCTGTCAACCCTTCCCTCACTGCGGAGTTCGCGCCCAAAGCGAATGAGACGCCCTCACCCCATCCCCTCACTGCCGTTCCTTATCCCACACTGCGTCATAGCATCTTTCTTCAGCGAGACGATACGTGGCATTAATAGCTGTTTTAATGCGGGATCACCAGAGGTCCCTTTCACGAGAAAAGTGGGCGTCCGTAAGTGCGTGTCACGAAAAAGCAGGTGGCCTACCTGTCATGGTGGGCAGGATGGAGGGTGGCAATGAAATTAATTCAAATAAATTCAATGCAGTTGCCACCTGTCCACCGTGGCACTGCGAATCAGCTCATCGGCCTAGAGATAAACAGCCTCCCGAAAAACCATCTGTGCAAAAATTAGCATTACGGGAACTCGGAACGGACAAGCTGGGTCGCACAAGCCCCACCGGTGGCTGTGTTTGAAACAGCTCCATCTGCCAGGGTAGTGGTGCATCGCTTAACCGCTGCACCACTGCGCTGGGAGTGGTATCAGGACTCCCCGTGATCTATGAATATATACAAGAGAAGGAGTACTTGCTCGGCAGGGACCTCTAATGGTATGACATTTTACTCTTATAAGGGTAGGTTAAGCGTCGTCATCCAGGCTGTTTATTTTTAACTTATCGATCTTCTACTCGCTTTCATGAGGCTAACTGACCGTTGTAGACTAAGGAAAATCGTGGTAGTAGCCCGATACCACACGCTGGCACCGACGCGGGTACTGTGGAACACCACTTGCATATAGTTTCAACGTTCGTTTCATAGAATAACGCGCAGGTGTTAAATTAATACGCGCAGAAAAAGCGAGAACCCCGTTTAAAAGCACGCAGAAATTTTATCTTAAACGTCACGTCACAAGCTGGAAAGAGGCCTGGCACAGGTGGTGCCAACTGCGAGAGGCTTTTCGTCAGTCGAAATAGCTCAGAAACCGTGCGCGGAGCCCTAAAGAGCGCGGTCTAAAGTGCACCCTGGTTCCGTGGCGCAATTACAGGGTCGCCGGGCGAACTCTCGTTCGGATTGCCCCTCGCCTGTCTCGACTAATTACGGGGCCAGACGTAATTCGCTTACAGCGGGTGCACGAACGACAGCCGTGGCAGCAACAACGGCACTGCGAGGCTGCGCGCGCGGTGGAATTTGGAAATGAGCGGCTTTGAAAGAAGCCCCCTATCCCCCGCCCCCCCCCCCCTCCCGTTCCACTTCATTTTCTTCTTGCTGCTCTTCCACGTCAGCTAGGGGTTGCTAGCGGGGCAGCGAGGAAGAAATGAAAAGAAAAAGTTGCCCCTGACTGGCAGACGTCTTCGCGGTACTGTGAAACCTTAGTGAAACGCCTCTTCTTGTGATGGGGCCAGGTAAGAGTAAGAGGGGAGCGTGGGGAGTGGAAAGGGGGGGGGGGGGGCAGGGATAGACAGGAATGTGAAGCAGCGCAATATGTGCCATTGGGCGTCCAAAAACAACTGCTGCCGCAGTCGGTGCAATGCAGTGCCAAATATTTTTGCACCTGTCTCCTTTAGTCTCAATTTCTCTCTTTCATTCTAACTCTTTCACTTTCGTTTTTTTTTTGTCATGGTTCAACCTAGAGTCACTAAATAAAGACTTTATTTAGTGACTCTAGTTCAACCCTGAGGGGGAGATGTCGAAAAGCCTCCTCTCTGGGCTTTGACAAGTGGGTTCTGCTGCCACCTGCACCGTGCAGGCGCCAACAACAGCCCAGCGAGAAATATGGCGGCGCCCAGGGAGCCCTTCTTGGAAATTTCACATGAAATCCTATTCGTGTGACGCCAACTGCGCGGTGCGCCTGTGTAGGCAAACCATGGCGCGCATGAACATGGCTGTCGAACGCGCAGGAGATCCCCGCATGAGTTGGTCAATCCGGTGGTCCGGAAAATTCGATTATAACACCCCCCCCCCCCCCCCCCCCCGAACTTTAAACGTGGCTGAGGGTACAAGGTATGTCATCTCTCTCCAGGTCATGCCTTGTGGGAACTATACGGTACTGTAGAGGACAAAACCCCTCCGTCCCGCCAGCGTCAACTGGAGGAAGGGGGGGGGGGGGGGGGGGGCTGCTTTCCTTCTCTTTCGTTGTTCAACGCTTTTTGGCATGCAGGTATCTCGCGACGCGCTTGTTTAATTTCGAGTCTCGCGACAATATGGCGCCTGCCGCGCTACAAGGCTGCCACGCAAAAGCTCCTTGCCGCCTGTGAAATGGGAGGGTAAAGCTGCTAAGTGCATAGCCGAAGCAATAAAGGGCTCGCATTTGACGTCGCCTGCGCCACGATGGTGAACCCATTGCCTCTGCTGCGACGTCAGTGCACGCCCATTTAAGGAAACACTGGCGCTCCCAGATTTTTTTTTTAATTGGTTTTTGGGGAAAGGAAATGGCGCAGTACCTGTCTCATACATCGTTGGGCACCTGAACCGCGCCGTAAGGGAAGGGATAAAAGAGGGGGTGAAAGAAGAAAGGAAGAATGAGGTGCCGTAGTGGAGGGCTCCGAAATAATTTCGACCACCTGGGGATCTTTGACGTGCACTGACATCGCACAGCACACGGGCGCCTTAGCGTTTTTACTCCATAAAAACGTAGTTGCCAAATCAGTGGTGAGAACGCAGCCTTGTAGCCGCCTGCGATGCCTGGAAACATTACTAGGAATTCGGGACAGGCGCTTCTAGTTCCCTTGGCTGCCACAACGTGGTGCATGGCTTTCAACATTCAAAAATGGTGCGATGACATCAACCGTGACATAAAAAAACAAAAAGAGAATGACCAAATGCCTCCCATTGGAGCGCTATAGGCCCTTAGGCTTAGCGGCACCGGCTGGGCACTGTCTCGAATTCCTGGTAATGTGAGAATGTGAAACGCAGTAGAGAACGTAATGCCTGGAGAGCGAAAGGAGAGCGACGCACCTGAGAACACTACATAACACGGCGTCACAGGAATCCTTTGTACAAAGGGCGTTACGTCATCCTGTCGAGATGCAAAGCGTCGATCATGTGGCAGAAAACCGCACGTGGAACCCACGTGAAAACCGCACGCCTTCCTGAAGGGCACGCCTCTAAATCGCTAGGCGGTCAATGCCTGGGAATTAGGCGCCGATTGAGATTGCAGAGTATGCATACACTCGAAATAGAGCATGCACACTCTAGTTTTTCCTGATCTTTCTCTCGAGAAATAAAAAGTCATCGAAGACCGAACAATGAAATGAGCATGAGTAGGGCTTATCGTTGCCTTGGCGTCACGAGGTCTGGACACCATGCTTTATGGCTCCAGTCTACGCACGTCAGACAGGTGAGGACCTGTGCTATAAGGGTACGTTGAAATGACATTCCAGTCGAACGGCATTCGAAACTTCGAATGGCATTCGGACTGGACGGACCCGCACGGTGCTACACGACTATTCCAAAGCATTCGAAAGCTTCAGAATTCTGCCGCCAAGCTGCAGGGGCGCTGCTGCCGTCAAGTTTTGTTTTAAACAAATATAGCAGCAACAATTAATTTGTATAGTTACAGTCCGCTATAAAATTGTTACTTTTAAAGGTAATGTGTCATTTCTAATAAATTTTACTATTTATTCATTGCTAAACGCCTCTGTTCTAACAGAGGCGCAAGCCCATAGCCCTGCCATTTTTTGTGTGCGGTCTGTTGGCTACATTGGGCTCTAGCTCCTGCGTGTGTCGCAAAAAACGAAAAAGTGCACTAAACTTCACTGAATAAAAAAAGCTCACTTAAAATGTACACACAGACGCACACGCACACAAAATAAAAAGACAAAACATAGCAAAAGCAACAGCACAAAATGAAAAAACTGGCACCGGGCCAAAATGGCTGCCTTTCTTTTCTACGATGGGTTTCAGAGTATGCGGTAAATATTTGCGAGCTAACAAAACTTCTGGAAAAGATCCGTGTAGTGTATATAAATAGTATTTAGAATTTCATCGTTTAACGAACGTATCTGCTCTTCAAAACTTATGCTGCCACCTATGGCGCGAAGACGCTGCGGTAGAGAGTGGTCGCGCTTGCGCCTCGAAGGCATTCCAAAATTTCGAATGTCTCCGCGGAGCTCCGTCGACTCGAATTTCATGTGAACCGAATGCCGTTAAAAGACGTCGTGTAGCAGCGCAGCTATGGCAGTCGAGTCGAATGACATTCGTTTGGAAGGCATTTGAAACGCCCGTGTAGCACAGGTATAACTTAGCAAAGGCAAATGCACTCACGCTTTTTGCCTTCTGCGCCGCCTTGGTGAGGTCGTTGTAGTCTGGATGGTGCTTGGGTGTCGCTGAGGCCAGCTGCGACAGGTACTGCTCATACTGCAGCAGGCGCTCCAGCTGCGAGAGGGAAAAAGGAGCGATTGGTTAGCGTGGGCTTGAGCAAGAACGAATACAAAATGAGACGAGCAGGTGTTGTTAAATGAACAAATAAATGATTAAGTCAATTGTTGGTTAATATGTCCTTTTAGTGTCTTGCTCTTGTCAGTCATACTAACACGGGCAGTTTTACCACTCGCGATTGAAAACTAAACATTTTGACAGATTTTCCTGTCTGGTTGGGTTTTAAGACTTAAAATAAACTGCACAACCCCAACCAAAAATTTTAACATTAACCCAACGTTTCGAAGCCGACTCGGCTCCTTCATCAGGGGCGACTGAGGGCAGTAGCTAGTGTCTTTTAAGTGTGGAGGGGGGGGGGGGGGGGGGGGGGGGGGGGGGAGTTGTGCAGTTTATTATAACCACTCACGATTGAACATCCAGTTCAATGATCGTCTCAGGCACTGCTTCGTAGAGCGTTAATTTCAGATTAGTCACGTTTCAGTGCTTTATTTTCGCGGCTTTAAATTAGAGCCAACAAAAAAAAAACAGTAACTGATCTCGCAATTAAAATTCGTTTGTTTGAGTTCAGTGGTTAAATAACGAAAAACTCCTACGTTACCGGCGGTCTGGCGACGCAAGCTCTCCAACACCACCAGAAGAACTTTACCTTAAATTAACCTGTTCGCAGCTGCCTGTCATCACGAATGGTTATTTTTAATTTCTTGTTCACACATAAAAACAGGGGGACACCTATCGATATAGAAAGTTCTGCAACGAAGCTTAAGTTTACGACGATTGATAATGTATTGGATTTGCTTTTATTTGCGCAAAGCCATGTAGGCCAAAAAGCGTCACTGTTAAAGTGTTTTTGGTGCGCACAAAGCGGGGTGGAAGAACCTTTCCGCAAGCATTTCATCAAAGGAAAAATTGTACCCATTAAAAATAACATTGGATATACCGGGCGGCGCTGGGGATCGAACAGCAGCACCTCGCACATGCGAAGATGATGCTCAAATTCCTATGTCCCTACCACGGGCTAGTATTTAGATTGGGCTCGTTGGTTCATAGTTGATGCTGAGGACGGTGCAAAAGCGAGAGGGACAAGGAAGGAAGACACATGGAAACAACGAGACAGGCGCCAACTTTTTAATCGACAAGTTTAATCGCCTAAACCCTCCTATTTTTTCACTGCCACGGAGCTAATAAGAAGAGCCTGAAGCCCCACGTTCGTTTTTGATCATCAATCAACTCTAGAGCGACATCCGATTCAGTGCTCAAAGCCAAAGGTGCTGAAAAAACATAATCCCTCTCTGTTCTCCTGCAGTGTCCGAGATCCTCAGTAGTACTCGCTCGATGTCATCGTATGTGTGAAGGTACACAATGCAAGCGCGACCGCGAGTTTCGAAGTGACGCATCGGAACGTACAGCAAGAGACGGCTATCTTCGATCTCTACGAAGCGGTGAGGGGGGAGGGGGATCCGGGCGAGCGTTGACAGCCACAGAGAAAGGTCACAGTGTGGCCGCACCGAGGTGAAACTCTGCAGCAATCGACGGTCACGAAAGACACGAACGTGTGGCCGTCGCTGTTAATTCGCCCGTCCCGGCGGCTCCCGACCCCATAGCCGACGACAGCGCACGCACACACACGACCGGCATGTATACACACTGACACAAACACACGCTTGCGCACACAACGCGTTCAGGTGTCCGAGCACGCATCGTCACGCCGTGACCGTTGCCGTCTTCCGGTGTATACGGGAAGGCCTATGAGCTGCGTGTTGAGGCGGCCTCGTTTCTAGCTAGCCGTCGGAGAGAGGCTCAGCTTGCAAGGGAGAGCCGCGCAAATTCGTGTCGTCGCCCACTCGAGGAACGCAACGCACAACTCGCCGAAACTGTCCGCGCGCGTCTCCGAGCACGTTCGCAGTATGAGGTCGTCACGACAATCTTGTGCAATCAGTGTTCGTTGTCAGCAGTGTCCCGCACCCCCCCCCCCCCCCCCTCCTTCTCGCCGAATCGCAGAGAAGCGCTGCCTCCTCATCACTAGCTCCGTCCGTCGTCGTCTCATTGCAGAAGCGAAGGCAAAGGTGGCCTTGGGGGGCACAATGAAGACACCACTCTGTATATCTACGCAGGCCACTGACGCCTAGTGTATACGGGTAGGTGTTGGGACAGCGACGCCACCACCGACGTTTCGGCTTGTTTGCGATCCGCGGCCCTTCTTCGCGCGTCGGCCGTGCTGTTTGTTCTCGGGGGCAAACATTCGCCAGTGAAAGCCTCTACAAACGAAGCCCCCCCCCCCCCCCCCCCCCTCTCCCTCTCTCTCTCTACGCGGCTCGGACAACCATTAGCCGCGCGAAGCTTTTCATCGCGTGTCGACAAATGGGCACACGCGTTCGTTACTTAGTAGCGCGCTGCGGCGCGCGCTCTGTTTACCCGCAATCAGTGCTCGCTACGCGGTACACGAGGAGGCGCAATAGCGAAGCGTTCCTTGCATCGTAAGACGCAGACGGTAATGATCCACCTTTACAGTGCAAGGACTTGTAGAATTTTTCTTCCAGCGCATTATATCCTAGTAAGAAACATGCTTCAGATCACTTTTGAAGCCTAATTATGTCCTTCGTGGAGACCTGCCTTATCTTCCAGTCTGCGTCTTGAATTGCCCAAAACTACTACGTCTATAAGTGTGTAAATGCTGTGTACCGTGTCGGTAGCAGCTGAGTGAGCAGCTGAAGGGGAGAGAGAGATAGAAAATCCACCAAGGACACTCGTCAGTAAGAAGACCTATATGCACATGTTGCTTTGTTTTTTTTTTTCATGGCAAGAAACTATAATTAGCTACAGGTAGACTTAAGGCTACTAAAAGTCACTGCAGCACCGCAATGGAACTAAACCACCCCGCTCATCGTATACCATAGCGCACCGATCAACTATAATCTGTTATATGCGCCGAGGCGAAAGTGATTTCCCTACGCGATTGGCAAAAATGTGGACACAATAGCGTGCGGCTTAGATCTGTTTTGTCCTAAAAGCGACATGATTGTCTGTCTGCGAGCGTCGTTGACGAATGAAACAATGCGCGGCGGATATGACTGGTTGGTATGCTGAGAATGAATGGCGCACATCTGGGTTGTCTTCTTTTTACTTCTTTTTGTTTTGGAAGCATCTGTCCCGCTGGCCTCGCTCCGACAGTGCGCGTCCTGCCCGCGATCACGTAGCGCTCAGTTTGTGCAAGGCCCCGATTGCGCTACCCGTGTTGCCAACCTCTGTCCAGGGCGCTTATCACGCTCTTACGACATTGCCTTACAGGGCACGTCACATACCAGTTAGTTTGCCTTGAGGTCCAACGCTATCGTATAGGGTGATGACAATTACTGCACAATTTTCAGTCACAGATTAAATTTTCGGCAGCATTACTTCAAGATCTGTATTCTCCCTTTTGTGGGCCATGAGATCGCCCAATACAGGCACCAGGCAGATAAATTTTATTTCACGTAGAAACATAGAAGTTTCGTGTCCTTACCAAAAGTATATGCAATCTTTGAGAAACAAAATGGCGCCTGCCGGCCTAACAGCGGTTGTCAACACCCTGAACGGAGGTAGTGACATGAAGGTATCCTGATGAGCCGCCGCGGTGGCTGAGTGGTTATGGCGCTCGGCTGCTGACCCGAAAGACGCGGGTTCGATCCCGGCCGTGGCGGTCGAATTTCGATGGAGGCGAAATTCTAGAGGCCCGTGCACTATGCGATGTCAGTGCACGTTAAAGAACCCCAGGTGGTCGAAATTTCCGGAGCCCTTCACTATGGCGTATCTCATAGCCAGAGTCGCTTTGGGACGTTAAACCCCCATAAACTAACTAAGGTACCCTGATAACAACAGTATACCAGGCATGCGCCATCTTGCTTACACGCAGAGAAACCAACGGCTAGTACTGAATCGTACGGAGAGTGGGGTAATGTGCGAACTACTAAAAGGAACGCCGCGCTATACAGAACACCGACGGCGAATCTTCTAACTGCATGCATGAATGGCCACTCTTTCTTGGACAGATAAGGAGTCGCGTCTCCAGTTCCCATATATCATTTGCAGTACATCGTGGACTGCTTATTCTTGTTTATTCTGATGACTGTTGGATTTTGTGTCCTGTATTATGTTGTGCAGGTTGCTGTGGCTGATGTTTTTTTTTACGGCTTTTATATTTTATTGCAATGACCCTCCTGCTTGGGCCAAGTTATGGCTCGCGGTATGTCTAAATAAACAAATAAATAAATATATGCAAGCTGTTGCTTTGTCGTGGCATGGGCACGGTCAGTTGCTCTCTTCCTCTCTATCTCTGACTCCACTGAAACAAGATGCGCGCTGCTTTTACATCCAACAACGAAAGTCGAACCACGGTTATAGGCGTCGCTTTGGAGAAGCCATGAGTGCGCACTGCGGCGCCAATATTCATTTCATTCATTCATTCATTTTTATTTGTTCTTCACAACATGACGTACACATTGTGAAAGGGGCCAAGAAGAAAAGCCGTTCCTTTACGGCTTGAAAAAAAAATCTTGGTCCCCCCTGGCATTGACGGCAACGAAGCAACACAATCCAGAAACAAATGTACAGAAAAAAATATACAGAAATATACAGAGACAAACAAAATTATAACTTGGCATTTTTATGAAAGGTATGGCGACAAGCTCATGGAACGGTCGGTAAATAAAGACATGCAGTCATAATGAAACAGTGGCTAAATATCTGT
This sequence comes from Amblyomma americanum, assembly GCF_052857255.1. NCBI lineage: Eukaryota > Metazoa > Arthropoda > Arachnida > Ixodida > Ixodidae > Amblyomma > Amblyomma americanum. The sequence continues at coordinate 26,462,886 of NC_135503.1, forward strand.
ACAAGGTGTTTTCATGAACCCTTCATGAATCCGAGTTCCGCTTTAGTGTGTGCTTCACAGTCCATGTGCTAGCGGCGTTACGACACCTAACTCCTCTCCGTGCACAAAAGCAGGGCGTGGACCGCACACACGCGCCGTGCTGTCTTTTCAGGCGCTTCCGCGGTGCACAGCATTGATCGCAGTTACGTCGATCTCGATTTTCCGATACGGTGTACAAGCGCCGTAGACCGGTCGCGGTAACAATTAGGAAGTGGGAACCAGTTCCCAGGGCGCTCTATGCGTCTGGAAATAGCGACACGTGTGACGAACTTAAGCCTTTGCTGAGCACCGCCCTGCCCGCGGCGTGTTTGGAGGAAAACCGTTCGGTCCGGTTACGCCGATCGCTGTGACGGCCTACATCTCTCTGAGTTACGCGAAATAAAAAAAAGCAACTGAGGGAAAAGAGAGATACCAGAAACGGAAGCTGAGAAACCGCAAGTTGTGTAAAAGGAACGAAAGCATAATGGCCGAAAAGGAGAGGGGAACGCGCCGGCGAGAAGCTGCTTTCTTTGTAGTCGGAAATGGGTCTTTCCAGGAAGGAAGAAAGGCAAAATGTGTAGAGAATAGGCAGCGCACAGCACGGAGCGCCGAAGAACCATAATCGACGGAAGGTGTACCGTCGAGGAAACTGCGTACAGGAACTTGAGCACGTGTTTAGAAGCGGCGTACGGAACCACGCCTATATCCACTGATGATGTACGGTATGTTGCCTACGCCGACCGAACTGCCCAGGCTTTGTTACACGAGTCCGCGTACAAAGAAAGAGGAAACGAGAACTATGTACGAGGTTCAAGCCGGAACATTGCTTCTGGACACATACGGAGCGCAGCGCAACAAATAGCAACGAATGAGTACTGCATGGTCCACTCTCAATGGCTGGCCGCTCACTGTGTCCGTTAGGCCTCTTCAAATAGAGTCATTCCTATGACGCTTGACAAGCTTACTTTGGGTACGTCAGATGACATGGGGGAGGGGGGGGGGGGCTTATATCTTGACATGATACGAAGCTAGGTCAGTCCGCCAACGTTTTCCATGGTAGACACAAGAAGCGCCGTAATAGAGGTCAAGAGGCGGACGAAGCGCTCTGTACCTCGCTAGTCTGCTGCCGTCCAATAACGCGACTATGGCTATATAGTACAGTGCCTTTCAGGCTGAGCTTAGCGAAGAATAAAAACTAAATGCTCAGATGCCTCTGACATGCCCACACTCTAGGGATACAAAACTCTCAAAACAACTAGATCGTCATTACTTGTTGTTCCGTGTTCCGTGCCTTTCGTGTCTTAACACCTGCCGCAACTGCGTTTATTGCGGCTGACAACGCTTAGACACACGGACAGGGAACAGAAACAGAACAGACGACGGCACAGGCGCTGTCAACCACAATGGATCAGCACCAACTACCCCGACAGCTTGTCCTATTCAAACTGCATTTGCCACACTGGAACGCTTTCCCCAACAGCAAAATGTGAACAGAAGTGTTTCGACTTGATCAAAGAATACAATCATAAAGCTTACGCCTAGTCCGCTTTACTTAAAATGCGACAGAGAGAAGACGACAGAGACTTAAAGACGACAGAGAGAAGTGGACGCTGTTTGGAGCCAGAACGCTGCACCTCTTCGTGAAAAGGACAGCGACGAAGTGCACGTGACCGTAACGGCTACTCCTCTTCCCGGCCTTGCAGGAGTCGGCGGGGAACGCATACATACGACTACGAGCATAGCTCAGCCACCGCCTCCTCTCGAAAGCGCATAATCGCAGCGGTGGCGGCGAGCTTGCTACTACTCCACAGCGGCGCGACCTGGAAAAAGCCAGGGTCATCGCTTCCAGGAACGCGAGCGCCTCGAGATATCCGTGCGTCATTGGAGGCGCTGCGATCGCTAGTTCGCTCGCTCAGCCTCGCTGGCTGCGCGGACGAAACACCGGAGAGAGGCAACTGGGGCGCTGGCTTGCATCTAACGGTGGACGTGTTCGTTGCGTAGCGTTAAAATACTGACTCCAGAGAGATGGTGGCAGCCACAGTCTCAGAATATTTATTTCACTTTTCTAATCGTGGCAGCAGCCATCACGATAACACCTTTCTGTACCGTCCTTGTGACCACACAGGGTACTGATCTTGAAACATCGATCTTTTCAGATGATTATATATTCTAGGCAGTATCGTGACAGGTGATATTACCGTGAGACTGAAACCTTCACACAGGACTACTGCGCCGTTTTTAACGTCAGAGAGCTCAGTAGTGGGAAACAAATTTTTTTTTCAGACATATTTTCTGACTTATTGAAACAGCGAGCGTCTAATTTTGTATTTATTTTCGCGCGAAAATTCTTTTACCGGTCAAACCCGTGCGGACAACTATGCCGGTAACCTGATGGCGCCTGGGTTCTCTCCACGGTGGCCATGCTTTCAGGTGTCGGAAGACTCGAGAGAAGAGAGACGAAGGGAGGAGGGGAGGGCTGTCTAGTTAGAATACTCAGCCGGTCTTTGGTCAAAAGCCGCTGTTTCTGGGGGCGGTTGCCGTGCCGGCAAGACATCAGCGAAGACAGAGAACTGCAAGCGAACTGCCGCCTCCACTGTTCTGGACACGGTTAGCGAAGGAAACAGAATTGACTCAAGGGATGCCGCTGCGGCGAAAAGTCGTAGTAGAAGTGGGGAGAGCCGACTCGTTCTTCTGGTTGTAAGCGGTACCCCAAGTCCGACAGGTACGCACAACTAGCACCCACTATTCCGGGAGGACTCTGCCCCCCTTCCTGCTCGTCCCGTGCAGCAGTAAGCCGACTACGAGGCAGACTTGAATGGGGTGGGGATAGTGGGGACAAGGCTTCCACAATGGCAGCATCTACGTCAGCAAAGAAGCCGTGTACTTACCCGCCCTCAGTCTTTTTGGAAAAAAAAAAAAAAGTTGAGAGTTGAGTTTCCGGAAGAAAAAAAGAAGACATCCGATGCGAGGAAGGGGGTAAAGTTGGTCTCCGAGGATTAGTGAAGATTCGCCTCATTAATCACCAATTTTACAGGCTTCCCAACATAGCTGACTGCAAAGGCGCCGCTGTCCACAACGACGAAGCCACTACACTGGCAAGATGTCACCGTGCGGGAAGACGGGATGGGCGCATCCAATGAGAAGACAACGCAAGCAAGCAGCGGGCCCGAGTTTCGAAAGCGAAAGGACGACGCCAGTCCGCTTCTTCCTGGAGCTGCTGGCATCCGACTCCCTGGCGCCACCTTTATGCGTCCGTCACTTTCACACCTCGCTCATCGCGACTACACTTCTCGAGGAACGAGAGACACGCCCCAGAGTTGTACGCGCGCACTAGTCGCCGGCATTCCGAGGAGTCGCTCATCCTGCTCGTGATGCGGGTAGCACGAGCAGCAAATACGAAGAGCTTCCACGACGCGAAATGAGAGTGCTAGCGCGCACAGTTGCGTGCACTGTGATCAAGGCTGACTGGCGTAACTGAAGGCGTACAAAGTGAGTAAGCTGCAGAGGACAAACCTCGTCTCCGAGAGGATTTTGATGCCAAATGCCTCGAAGCATGTGAATTGAGATACGCGACGGCAAATCATTACCGCTGTCCAGCTTCCCGTACGCAAAACGGGAACGCAGTAAAGGAAACGCACATGAGGAGGCTCCGGTCAAGATGCTGAATTTGAGTTGGGTTTCTCGGTGGGAACGTACTAGAAACCGCCCTTCCAGGAAGTACGCGACGAACTCGCATGAGATGGCGGTAAAGTCGCATACGCAAGACCGCACGGGCGGTGCAGTGTGCGAATGACGGTGCATAAAGACAGTATCTGAAATCTGTTTTCAGCAAAGACAACCAGACCCGCCGCGGTGGCTCAGTGGTTAGGGCGCTCGACTACTGATCCGGAGTTCCCGGGTTCGAACCCGACCGCGGCGGCTGCGTTTTTATGGAGGCAAAACGCTAAGGCGCCCGTGTGCTGTGCGATGTCAGTGCACGCCCAGGTGGTCGAAATTATTACGGAGCCCTCCACTATGGCACCTATTTTTCCTTTCTTCTTTCACTCCCTCCTTTATCCCTTCCCTTACGGCGCGGTTCAGGTGTCCAAAGATATATGAGACAGATACTGCGTCATTTCCTTTCCCCAAAAAACCAATTATTATTATTATTAAGACAACCAGGTAAGCTTTGTGGAAATAAGTGGTATACATATGGATACCTGCACTCTGACTCCAACGCACTGACTCTTCACTGTGTTTCGAAGTAAATCTTTGAGGGTCAGAGGGTGTGTTCACAGTATTCTGCACACGTGAAATCGGCTGTGTATTAGCTAGTGTTCTCGCTACCGTCCCTCTGGTTGTCGCAGCTTAGTTTGGGCGCCAAAAGTTCTTCAATGCTGGGCCCCACGTCCGTAATCAGCACTGCGAATCAAAGGCCTTTTAGCTTGCGCGCCGTGCTGCTTACAACTGTGTCGAGACAGACGCGCGGCAGTCGAGGCGTATGGAAGACGTGTCCGCCCTAGAAGCGCGCGTCGCGCGCCAAGCCGTGCGTGCGTGCGTCTTGGAGGCATCGAGAAAGAATGTGTGGGCGTCGGGGACGACGAGACGCAGCCGCCAGGAACACGCCGCTTCTCGCCGCCGTCGACAGTTGCCGCGAAGACGACGACGCCCAAAGGGGCTTCGGCGGCGCGGGCGTGACGTGCCGAGCTCCTTCACGCGTGCAGCGAAACGCGGCGCGAGCGAAGGCGATCGCACGCATGCCTTCAGAGGCGCGCCCCGAGGCTGACGTGCGCGCGCGCGTCTAGCGTATACTACGTTCCAATCGTGACGCATCCGACGATGATGCTGCGACAGCGGCGTAGGCGCCAGCGATGGGTGAAAGTGGTTATCGCGGCCGCTTTGAAGAACCGCTCGCTTCCGATGTCGCTGCTCGCGGCGAGGCTCTTGCGACCGCTGGGTGCGGTGAACCAGCATAAGTGGTTTCTCCCGCGAGCGCTAACCGGAGCGCTAATGGTCCGTGAAAAGAGATTGGCTCGATAGAGGATTTCGGGTTAGCTTTAAGCCCACTCGTCGCTTAGTCGGCAACTGATAAAGCGTACGACAGTATTTCGTTTGACTCTTTGTATCCATTGCTTCGACCAAAATGCCGGCAGAGGCGCGAGTTAGTGAACCTTCGGTTTACATGTATTAGGCGAGCTGGATGGCTTCCAACTGCACATCAGCACGACTTGGCTACGCGTCATTTTTCCGAGTTTCCACGCTTACCGTTTCGATGGCGTATACCTATTCGTAATCGATGAAACCACAAAAGGCACGTACTCCCCTGTGTGTACTCTACTGGCGTGTACTACACAACTGCGGTAGAGTAGCTGCAGTTCGGAAGCTCTAAAATATACCGATGAGGGCACGCTTATTCCCCGTCATTGCGCTCCTATACGTTCTGGAGCAGCCATGCACTTCGGCCCATCCATGCAGTATGCAACGCAAGCGACTAGATGAACAGCAGGCTGCTTGCTTCGCCACATGACACCCGTCAATATGTCGCGTAAGAAACACATCATGGCGAACGTCCAAACAATTCACCTCCGTTGTTCTTGCGACGCCGCATGTGGTAGCCCGATATCCGCGGAGCCCGTAAACCTCAGACGCCATCAGCACCGCTTCAATTAGCCACGCAAGAGCGCCAAAGCGCTCCGCGCAGAGATCCAGATTTGGCTTGCCCGAGTGGAAGTAAGAGCTCTCGACAAGGACGGGAGGTGCCCTCGAAGGGGGATAAGAAATTAACCGCGACCGGGCCAAGCTCTGCAGGAATGGGGCTCCGTTGATAGGGCTCTTGGCCGTGTCTCCTGGTCGATGGAACACGGGAGCTTATATGTATATGGCAGGCCAGGAAAAACACATAAACACACAGAGACGCGAGGCGACAGACACACGGCCAAGCAGGGCTTCCGGCGCCAAACTGGCCCGCTGCTGTAATGGCATCCCATCGACCTTCAGCCACTCGAAGAAGGTTCGGGGGGAGAAAAATCAGCTCCAAGTTCGCCGAAGGATGGCGATCGCTCCGTCAGTTGCAGGAGCGCCTATTGGGAATCCACTGCTCGATACCAATATTGTGCGCGTTCGAAAGCAAAAACAAAAGGAGAGGAGGGAGAGAGGAAGGTATAAAGGACACACAAAAAAAAACCTCAGAAGAATGTTAGCTGATGGGAAAGCTGGCGAAGGCCGCTACTGTATGTACACCCGCGCCGTTTGACCTAATCTTGGTAGCTATGCTCACTCCGTCTGATATCTTTCTAAGCACCGTATACCAATCCCCTTCGCTTTCGGTCAATACAGATTACTTCAATAACCGCGTTCCGCTTTGCGGATAAGGCGGTCCGGCATCGCACTGCAGCGGTTACGACCAACCAACAGACCACACGCGCGCTGCCGTATGCGTCCCATTTTACGAGACCTTCCCGACCACAGAATCAACGGGCAAGATAGATGAGCGGCGCTCTTTCTCGAACGATCGGTTGAAAGACGGCTATAATGCCTGGACGATGGCTCGCTTTCAGCGATAAATCAGCGGCCGAAGTTTTCCTTTTTTCATCCGAGTAAACACATATACCCTGCACGGGACCTGCACGTCCCGTGCGCGATCAGTGGCACGCCGATCAAGGCATTCAACTAAATGCCGTCGTTGAATTTGGCCGATAGACCTTCAGCTGTCCGCATCGACGTGGTAAATGCAGTGGGTTCATGTCATGGTCAGCAGCGTCTAAACCGAACTAATGAGCAGCACGAAGGCTGTGTGTGCGGGACGATACTTTGTTAAGACCGCCGCTAGGAGCTAAGCGCCTAACACGCGGGTCTCGTCTTTTCTTCCATTCATCTTCTCATCTGAAGCGTTTCAGTGTAAATCAAAATCACCAACTCGTATACACGGAGCCCGCAGGGATCGCGTATCCGTCCCAAGCTCGCGCACATACTGTGCCGGAGATGCATGGTCCTGCTCAAGAATGTAGGCGTGTTTACTGCGTGCAAGGTTGCATACAAAACAAAACATAAGAAAGTAAATACACAAATCTTTGCCGAGGCGCAGGAGATCAAACGGCGTGCACGATATATGACCCTACAACGAGAGATACACGCCGCCTTGGAAGCAAGCGAAAGCTCGTAGGTATAACCGGAGCATGCGGCGGTGTGCATAGTGGGTGCGGGATCACGTTCACGGACGCGCAGCAGGCAGACGCGAGGCACGCCCACGTGTCCATATTTGTTGTTGCGGGGAGTTTGAACAGTAATCGCAATAACAGAGGGGGTAAAAAATATATACACCGTGTAATGGCTCGCATGATTAACGACGATACAGGGGAGGGAGGCGGCGTTGTATGCAGTTCTACGCGCAGCGGGTATTGCACGAACACCCCTTTCCCTCCTTCCGTACGCCCTCTCCGCCCCACCTGCCCAAGCGCGTGCAGCTACCACCGGCAAGACAAATGGGAAAACGTCTAATTATTTGGAAATCCATCCGGCCCGTTCGCCACTGAGCGCCCATGCACGCGCCACGCCGTGGTGCGCCCTCGCTACGGAGAGGAGCTCTACGGAGAGGAGCTTCCAAGGTGAACCACCGCCACAGGAAGCAAACGGAGGCGACCCGGCACCCAATGAGGAGGAGAGTGGCGCGCTGCAGCCGATGCTGTTGCATCTGCGGGGCTGTTGTGTGTGCGAGCTAACTCAGGGACGCCGAGATTGGATTCTCGATATAACTGGATTTCTCGATACACCCTTGCTCACCGGGACGGGATGTTCAGAGAGAAGTTGGCGTCGATCGACGCTACCCTTTGTTGCCTCCAACTGGGAGGTGGTACACAAGAGAGTGCGTCACCACAAACCAATTGTAGTGTCAAAAGAGTGTGTAGTACAAACAAGATTCGCTCTTGCGCTGATCGCGTCATCCGTGGCACAAACGCCGGTTCTAGCGCAGTCGGGACGAAACGGCACAAAGGAAATTGCAGCGGAATCCAAGTGGGAGTGCATAGCATGCAAACCTGATTCTCAGGGCACTTGCTTGTACTGATCGAGTTGACAGTAGAAACTAACACAGCGATGCTAGTCAAGCGATGAGTTCGTCCTTTTGACACGTTTTCGTTTGTTTTTTTTCGCGCTGTAGCACCTTTCCGGGATACACATCCGCTTTGTACACCGCATCATACGGAACGAATGCTATTTCTTTGCATGCACTGAGTCGAAAGGGTAGAGAGTAGCACTGCCTTGCTTCTAGTGCTTCTAGTGCGTCAGGGTTCGTGTTTAGGTAGAAGCAGCATCTTCAATACGGAACTTTAATGACATTCTTGCCACGTTTTTAGTGGACGAAACTTCGCAGGCCCCGAGATCAAAACAAATACATGACTTCGCTGCATTTAATTTTACCGTATGGAGACCTTCACTGTAGAAAGTACAAGAGCATGCAACTATAATGTGGGAAGTCAGCGGCAACCAGGAAGAAGAGACAGAACGTCAATGAATGAGGGCACCGGCGACCACGGTTCATCACGCTAAGACCCGACCGTCTTTTCACCGTTCGAAGCGCACTGTCGAACGCAGCGGACGACTTCCTACAGACTTCCTCTTGCAGAGCTCGCGCATAGATCACCAGCCGCTGTCCACCCTTTGGAGTACGCTCGAGAAAGTGCGTTGAAAATGGGGAGGAAAAGAAACCCGAAGTGCGGAAAAGGTCAAAAGGCGCGTTCGCTAAAGGTACAAATGAGCTTCGACGCGGGCTGCTTCGCTGCGCCATAAAGCACGTGGTTCCTGCAGCGTGCTTTCACATCTTCCCGTACACCCCCATAGGCGAGCAAAAAAAAAAAAAAAGCGGGTACCAACACGAAGCCGACGATGTGGTCGAAAGGTCTGCTTCGAACTCTTTTTTTTTTCTTCTTTTTTTCCCCTGTTCCCTTTTCGCGTCCCGCGTCAGTCGGAGGTCGTCGTTAAGCCGTCAATCATAAGCCACGTTCGTCTGCCTATATTTAGCGGGACGCCAAACCGAATATGCTCCAGCGTAGTACCGTTTGTGCCCACTAGATGGCGCCACGTGCACGTGACCTGGAGACCGTGTTAGTGGACGCCGAAAGGCTCAGCGAAGCTCACACGATGCACGCCCAAGCAATGGCATATACTATAGCAGCTAGTCGGCCACTCAAGTCAGCAGGACGTGTGCAAGCGAAGAAAGCACAAGAAAAAACAAAAAGCTGCAGAATCACCGTCAAAGCAAGCTTCAAAAACCCCTTCCGCGTAACTCCGTGGAACGCCGCTGACGGCGCTTTAAGAACGCACTCGAGCCGCGGTCTTTCCGAGGCAATGACGTTTCTTTCGAAGCACGTGCTATAAACTCGCCGCTGCCGCGGTGTTCGCGTTGTTATTTTCCTCGTAGAAAGCCATCGACCGTACACCATCGTACGACGGTTGGCTGGACGGCATGCCTCGCCTGCGCAGTTCTCCCGAGTGTATGGGCCGTCCAGCTCCACGAAGGAAAATGTTATACGCGAGTGCTGCTTGCAAAGAGCTTCGAATCATGCAAGCACGCTTCTGCCACGTTCCGCGCAGGTGTGAAAAGGAAATTGCGGTTCTTCGACGGCGAAGAGAAAGGAAAGGTGCGTTGACTCGGGGTGGGGGGAGTCGAGTCCTCGAAAGCCCCTTTTCGACGCTTACGTCCTGATGGCTTCTCTCCTTCTTCTATGCTCGCGCTTGAGCGATTGGCGTGCCTTCTAGCACACGTCCGAAACACGACGGAATCGCGTCACTTTCGACCCACGCAAGCGCGTTTCTTCGCAAATGCTTGCGCGTACTCCGCAGCGCTGCTAGGGGTTTTTTTTTTTCTTTGCGCTTTCTCTTTGTCTTGATTTTTTCCCCCTGCTTAGGGCTGCAGAAAAGGCTAATCTTCGCCTCTCTCATTCGTCCATCGTCTCTGTCAATTGGCGTATGCCCATTCGAGTACGCGGTATGACTGCTTCTTTTTTTTTTCCCCCTTTTTTTTGACATGGTGTTTTTTTGTTCATCTCTTCGTGGCGCTAGGGTCCAATCAGACAGCGTCACTTCTGACCCATAAAGCGTTCCTTTACCCACGAGTTTGCGCGGACGCTCAGGCAGAAAGAGACACACGTATACGATCGTGTCGGAGAGACAGACACTCAGTCAATCAATCATCCCCGAGAAGTTGCGCGCAGCCGAAGCTCTGCGCCTCTGACAAAACCCAAGAAAAAGCGATAAATAAGAAATGTCAGCGCAATTTTTTCCCTTCAAGTCGTTGGGCATGACTGCGCAGCCGTCGAAATGACAAACTCAGGAAAAGGAACGTCAAATAAGGCACCGCTAAAACTAAGAAACGTGTGCCGCGTGTGAAACTCGTTTCACTTACGCTTTCTTTTCGACACTTCAGGTAATCAAACTGACCTCTTTCGGGAATTCGCCTTCCCTCTTTCTCTATTTATAAGCTGTGATGAGCTGTAGTGGCTTAAGCAGCGAAGCTGCGCTGCTCAACATATTCGCTCTACCTGAGCGGCACCTGCCTGTTCGTGAAGCAGACCTTTAGATTGCGCTAAAAAGCAGAAATGCTAGGACATGTATTGAATAAATTGACCATTATCATTAGTGCTTGTAATGAAAGGACAACAAAACAAATACTCTCAGGATGGTTATTACCTGCAACCCAGTGAGCAGGTATTCTTCATTCGTTTCAGCGGATGAAACATTCATGTCACTCCTGCCTCCGGGCTTTTCAGTGAACTAGTTTTTGCCAGCTACGTCCTGTAAACTTTTGGCCATGACTGTGCCTTGAAGTGCAGCAGGGCCAGAAGTTGGTGCCGTCGAAGCTCGTTATAACGACACGGTTTGTAGCGAGATATGTATATAGCGAAGAAATGGCGAGTCCCCTTGAAAGCTCGGTCAACACGGTCTATAACGAAGCTACGCCTATATCGAAGTAATCGCCGGGCTCCTTCAACTTCGTTATAACGAGGTTCAATTGTAGTTACACTTGAGGGTCTCAGCACGCGCGCCGGCATTTCCTAACTGTAACTAGTTGTCTGTGTTTGCTACAGCTCTGACAACGCAAACGCATGCGCTCTTTGTAACAATACACCTTATTCATGAACTTCAGGACCATGGCCGCCCGCGGCGCCAAGCGCTCGGACATTCTCGGAACGCGGCCAAGGAGAGCTATTCCTCTGGTGGACCCAGGCGCACGCGCCTATAGTTACTTACATTCACTAATGGCGCAGTACGTGCCCGTACGCTCCCTCCATTAACGCAGTTCAAGGGAGACTGGCTAACGTGGGCCCCCGTGCACGGTTCGACGCGAACCTGAACACCACGGCGAAGCGCGCGAAGGTAGCGCATGATTGGAGCGGGCAGGGCCTGCAAGCAATTCCGTAGCGCACGCAGACCCCCCAACGCTTCGCAAATTCACTTCGTCTCCGAGCGATAAGCTGCTGCGACGACACGAACAAGCTACACAAAGCAACGCGCGATGCGAACGCTGCATTGTGACTAATAATAATAATAATTGGTTTTTGGGGAAAGGAAATGGCGCAGTATCTGTCTCTTATATCGTTGGACACCTGAACCGCGCCGTAAGGGAAGGGATAAGGGAGGAGTGAAAGAAGAGAGGAAGAAAGGAAGAGGTGCCGTAGTGGAGGGCTCCGGAATAATTTCGACCACCTGGGGATCTTTAACGTGCACGGACATCGCACAGCACACGGGCGCCTTAGCGTTTTTCCTCCATAAAAACGCAGCCGCCGCGGTCGGGTTCGAACCCGGGAACTCCGGATCAGTAGTCGAGCGCCCTAACCACTGAGCCACCGCGGCGGGTTGCATTGTGAACAGGCGTACTTTTAGTTTCCCTCAGCGGAGTGTATACCCGTCTTGAGATGCGTGTACGGAAACGCGTTGTCACGAGTGCGCCACTCTATAGATTACGCGCGGTATTATGGTCTACATAACAGCAGCTATAAACTGTCGTGAAGACTTTTTTGATCAACAGAGTTGAGCATAGTAATGAAACAAAAAAGATAATACTGCGGTACAAGCTGTCGTCTTCACACGGCAGACACCAAGAAGGTCTAACCAGTAACACATTGGACAGCTTCGATTGTGTGTAGAGTATAGACTGAATCGTGCATGCCTCTCCTAGCAAATCCTGCTTGAGAAGGAGGAGCGCAAGAGAGAAGCCGGCATAATCTTCCTATTGCGTGCGCGCGAGTAACTACGCCAGGCAGAAAACTACCGGGAATAAGCGAAGTGAATTGCACTCGCGCACGTTGAGAGATAAGCGAGTGCGTTATTGCGTGCAACAGAGTGGGTCAAACGGATTCGCCGCGCGCCCAGGTGCGTCGGTGGCTGGGACGAGTCTTTGCTCATCGCGTGTGCGAAGGAGGCCGATCCCGACTTCTCTTTCGTCCCGCCATACGGCTCCTGCGACGAGGCTGAGATCGAGGCGCAAGCTTTTGCCCGTCGAGGGCCTCGCCTTAATCCTCTCGATCACGGCGTTTCCTCCAAAAAATCGCCCGTGTGCAGGGCTGTGTGTAGGAGCGCGGCGGGGAAAAGAGAAACATTCCCGAAATCGCGCAGGCACGAAACACTGACGATTAAGGGCGGGGATCACCTCGCGTACGCGGCGTCCTTCCGTCTTTGGCGAGCAGAGTGTATTACATAGTACTTTCACTCCCGGATAAACACCCTGAGACGAGCGGCGCGATTGGCAACGCTTTTGTATAGGAGAAGCCGAGCCGAACGGCGATTACGACTCGAGCGTCATCACAGACGGTTCCCTGGTATCATCGACGCCATGCCCTGTTCTATACGCACGCCGTCTCTTCTAAACACAGCGACACCGAAGGCGTCATCTGCAAGAAATCGGCATGAGCCAGAAGGGGAAAAACTCGCCTCTCTCCAAAGGTCGTCACGTCGCTTAGTCCACCAGGAACTAAAGGAGGACCGTTCCAAGCGAGGGTATACAGGAGGAAGAAGGTGTGTGAGAGCCGTACATCGCATTGTTTCGGCAAGAACGCCTTTCGAGTCGCATGCAGAAGGGACACATGCGTTGAATTCGCTTCTTACTTTGTGCACTTGCACTTGAACCCGCTAATAGCGCAGGGTATAGGCGTCCGAGTCGATTGTTTCTCTGTGTACGCGTCACTGTCCGCTCATGCATCGTATACAGGATGAATGCGCGTCCCACGGAGTGTGCTTGCGCCGGAGGCGCCGGAATTGCCAGCTTCGAATGTCAAGGGCAAAAAGCCGAACAACACAAAGCGCCGGCAGTGCAAGAGGAGGGTTGCATTCGGGACACTCTCTCTCGCATCCGTATATACAGGAACCGACCCCCGCGCATGCACACACGGCGCCGCTTGCCTCAACCGATACATCGATCTCCCTTCTTCGTGCCACTCGGCAAGACGCGGCAGCTAGCAGCGGGAGTGCCGGCCGGAATAATCGCTATTGTTTCTCGTCCTCCAACACGCGCGCACACACAACCTCCCATTCCGTCCGCGCTTCCCTATCGGTCATTCCGACCAAGCCGCTCGCGTTGCATCCTTAGTACGTACGTCACCCAGACGGCGTCTTTGCGTGTGTGAGTTGCTCGTCCAACGCTCGCTGAGGACAGGCGTATGCGTTTAGTTCGACCTCTTCTTGCCTTCGCGAGGAAGACGACGACGACAAAACGAAAGGGAAACCCTACGGAACGCTCGCGTGCTTCTTCTGACAAACCGACCCCTCCCAGCTGTACGCAGTCTTCTTTTTTTTTTTTTCCGGCCGCTGTCTCTTTTTCTCTACCTCTCATCTTCCCTGCTCCGACTGGCCATGAAACCGTGAAACACATTGAGAAAGGGAGCGGGAGGCCAGCAAGGCAGTCGTCAAGAGTCTGGCGTACCGCTGCCCTGCTGCACTCGAGTAATTCCAGCGCTCTCGTCCCGACGGCTGCATGGGCGGACGGACGGACAGACAGACGGATGGACGGACGGACGTCGGGCCCCTTGTATAATTTTGGGGTTGCACTCGGGGCATCCTCCGCTGGCGCCGGCAACTCGGAAACCATCACTCTCGCTCTTCGAGAACGGTGATGGCCGAGCGAGCCCAGGAATGCATGCCGCTTCCCCGCCGTACAAGAAGCGCGCGCATGCGCGCTCTGCCTGCGTGCCGCTCGCGGCTTCCGCCTCGTGTCGCCACAAGCTCCTGGACAGGCTACGAGGGCGGGCAGGCCGAGCTCACCGTGATTCTTTGACCTGAGTTCTGTTTCGGTTTTTGTTTTTTTCGCAGGTTATTATTGGGTGTTGTAGGCGTTTCCTTCGCGCCTGAGTTGCTTGGCCTCGCTGGCTTGGCTATCGCAGTTTTTCGTGTTTCCATCTGGGCTGCGAAAATTACTTTCTCTCTACCGCCGGCGGCATCAGCGCGGGAGTTCACATCATCGCTGGCGAACAGCTGATTGCAAGCGCGTTCGCCGCTAGTGCCATGTTTGTGTTGGTGAGAACAACATAGCGCGCAAACAGAGTTGTCCATTTAGGCTTATATTTTGTGTGAGACATGTTCCCATCCGAACCGTTAGCTCAAGCGGAGTTACAGAGCACGAGTGTCAGTGAGCTTGTATTGCGCCGAAAATATAAATTAACCTGTTTCGAGTTTTGCACGTCGCGAGTAGATTTTTTTTTTACTCTTGCATAACTCAGCTTGTGAGTTGTGTTAAACAGGAGTCAAACTCTATTCGTAATGTCTTCGTACGGCTTGGAAATTTTTTTCGTTCGCTATGCCCGTGTTTTCCGCCCTCGTATTTCAGCCAACGAGAACACGTGACCACGTACAACTGAGTTAAACACAACCGCTAGGTACAGATAGGCCGACGTTTCGGAGCCTCGAAACTGCTCTCCGAGTGGCGTAGACCGGAGCAACGACTGGAACCGGTGCCACAAGAGTGTCGCAACGACGCGACATAGTATGGCGTTGCGGATTCTTCACTCGGCAAGCGAGACCCGTGTGGTGTGGAAGGGGGTGGGGGGGGGGGGGTTGAACGGTATGACGAGTGACGACCCGAACGGTCGACGGCCTCCGCTCTGGAGGCGGCGCGGCGCAATTACATATACGGCACCGAAGATGGAACGGCCACAGCAGGCAGCGACGGCTCGGCGAAGGATGCCGCCCGGTATACGCGAGGGACCGGAGAGGATGGAAAGGCGCACGCGTGCTGTCGCAGAAAAGACATCGAAGCAGCCGGTGGACAGGCGCGGAATTTCCAAGGCAAAGGTGCGATGCTCGAAGAGAGGAATCCGACCGCCGTCGCTGCTCGGTGGGTCGGTCGGTTGGCAGTTCGATCGGTCAGTGGTCTTCCGGCCCTGTGCTTACGGGTCAAAGGGTCACGGAGGCCGCGCATGCGCGAGAGAGAGTGACCTGGGCTGACGCGAAAGCGGTTATGTGCACGATGCGCTCTCGTTACTTTCTCAGCATCCAAGCGGCGTAGCGCTGTTCGTCAATTTCAACCGCTTCACGTAACTTTGAAACCTGTGACTTCACTTGCCTTATTTGTAACGCCCTTACATGGCCGGTTAGATATGCCTGCAGGAACTTTTACTCAGTGTAGAACAATGCAGGATTAAAAACTGGTTAAGTCACAGTCCGGTGAACAGATGCGCCGTGTAGAAATAATAAACGGCGCTTGTAAATAAATAATAATTATTATTATTATTATTGAAAATAAAAGGATACGAACACAAAAAAACACGTATTGGATTTTGTACTTAACCCGTGGCCATGCATGCAACATCGGGTCTGTGCTTTCGTCTTGGTCTCGCCACGCGACAGTTAGCACCATTCTAAGCTTACTACGCTTCACTTCTTTGCAGTCCACTACAAAACGGCAAATAATTTTTAACATTTTCTTTTTCCCGGGAAAACCTCAACACTTTCGCTCGATACAGTGCAGATGCGTCATGTCCAAACGCGTCGCTGAACAACAGAAATTGCAAGAAGTGCAAATGAAGTAGGCAAATGTGCCTGCGGCCCAAAAAGCGAGCTACCCTCGGTTCCAGTGCCGCTAGAGGAGAGCTGTACAATGCAGCGTGCTTCTAAAACACACTACAGGGAAGCCAGTCGCGGTACGTCCTATAAGCTACAACCTTCAACCATATAAAGCCTTTCAAAAGCGCCGTATTTTCTAAGGGACCCTATATATAGAGAACGGCCGAATCACTGAGATCCGTGAGAACAAAACGGTTTCTGTCTGGAGGAGACTGCCAAAACATGTCTGCCAAAGGTGGCGCGCGGAAATGTTTCCACACAAGTCTAACGCATGCACCTTTGGTGCCATTTGGCACGAACATCAGCGCGAAGTCCTTCGGCGCGATTAAATTTGACCACCGAGACGTAATCCATTTATCTGCTTAGGAGTCGCGCCTTGAGAAACACCTCGGCAGCTCTCTTGTTTTATTTGCATTCTGCTTACTTTCAACTGTGTTTTCTCTAAACTCGCTGGGGAGACAATGCGACCTCATCTGACAACGGCACTGCAGGCGTTTTGACGACCGGAGCTTCGGAGGAACCTTGTCTTGACGTCGGGCGCTCGAACGCACACAGTAACAAGTGTTTGGCAGGCATTCAAGGCTGCGCGGTCCGGAATAAGCATTATTTGATGCCACGGGCCGGACGTGGATGTCCCTCGTCGCGGGTTTTCGCTTTCCCTTCGAGCGGCGCCAATTAGGGGCTGGCGTCTTTCAAATGTGAGCGGTTCGATAGGGCGGCACAGTGTTAAAAGAAACCAGCAAAAAAAAAAAGAGAGGAAGAAATAAACGCTGCCTAAGCGCGCATCACGTCAAGAGAGAATCGCATCGCTGAGATAATTAAAAAAATAATAAAAAGCGAGAAAATACAGAACGATCGAGCCAGAAGAAATGCCGACAGGGTCAGGAGCTTCCAAAAGTGAACTACATGCATATCAGTTGAGCCCCGCCGCGGTGGCTCAGTGGTTGGCGCTCGACTACTGATCCGGAGTTCCCGGGTTCGAACCCGACCGCGGCGGCTGCGTTTTTATGGAGGAAAAACGCTAAGGCGCCCGTGTGCTGTGCGATGTCAGTGCACGACGTTAAAGATCCCCAGGTGGCCGAAATTATTCCGGAGCCCTCCACTACGGCACCTCTCTCTTCCTTTCTTCTTTCACTCCCTCCCTTATCCCTTCCCTTACGGCGCGGTTCAGATGTCCAACGATATATGAGACAGGTACTGCGCCATTTCATTTCCCCCCAAAACCAATTATTATATCATATCAGTTGAAAATGAAAATTGGTTTTTGAGGAGAGGAAATGGCGCAGTATCTGTCTCGCATCTCGGTAGACAACTGAACTGCGCCGTAAGGGAAGGAATAAAGGAGGGAGTGAAAGAAGAAAGGAAGAAAGAGGTGCCGTAAAGAGGGCTCCGGAATAATTTCGACCACCTGGGGATCTTAAACGCGCATTGACATTGCACAGCACACGGGTGCCTTTGCGTTTCGCCTCCATCGAAACGCAGCCGCCGTGGTCGGGTTCAAACCCGGGTACTCCGGATCAGTAGCCGAGCGCCCTAACCACTGAGCCACCGCGGCGGGTAACAGTTCCAAAATATAAAAAAAAACAGCACTCAGTGGTCAATCATGGGTCTCTGGGATTCCAGTGCCATAGAAGCGGCATTTCTGAGGCATAAAGAG